>NC_074678.1:7210216-7283385 GCF_029448725.1 Salvelinus fontinalis
ACCTACCAGATACTATATTAATACTGTACCTACCAGATACTATATTACCACTGTACCTACCAGATACTATATTAACACTGTACCTACCAGATACTATATTAATACTGTACCTACCAGATACTATATTAATACTGTACCTACCAGATACTATATTACCACTGTACCTACCAGATACTATATTAATACTGTACCTACCAGATACTATATTAATACTGTACCTACCAGATACTATATTAATACTGTACCTACCAGATACTATATTAATACTGTACCTACCAGATACTATATTAATACTGTACCTACCAGATACTATATTAATACTGTACCTACCAGATACTATATTAATACTGTACCTACCAGATACTATATTAATACTGTACCTACCAGATACTATATTACCACTGTACCTACCAGATACTATATTAATACTGTACCTACCAGATACTATATTACCACTGTGCCTACCAGATACTATATTACCACTGTACCTACCATATACTATATTAATACTGTACCTACCAGATACTATATTAATACTGTACCTACCAGATACTATATTACCACTGTACCTACCAGATACTATATTAATACTGTACCTACAAGATACTACATGAACTGTTACCTACCAGATACTATATTAATACTGTACCTACCAGATACTATATTAATACTGTACCTACCAGATACTATATTAATACTGTACCTACCAGATACTATATTAATACTGTACCTACCAGATACTACATGAACTGTTACCTATTAGATACTATATTAATACTGTACCTACCAGATACTATATTAATACTGTACCTACCAGATACTATATTAATACAGTACCTACCAGATACTATATTAATACTGTACCAACCAGATACTATATTAACACTGTCACATTAATAAAGTCAGAAAGGGCTATTTATTTATTTTACCTTTATTTTACCTTTACCTCTAGGCAAGTCAGTTATGAACAAATTCTTAGTTACAATGACGGCCTAGGAACAGTGGGTTAACTGCCTTGTTCAGGGGCAGAACGACAGATTTCTTCCTTGTCAGCTCGGGGATTCGATCTAGCAACCTTACAGTTACTAGTCCAATGCTATAACCACCAGGCTACCTGCCGCCTACCAGCATCACTCTACAGTATATTACCTGTCACATTACTAAAGACAGAGGGGGCTACCAGCATCACTCTACAGTATATTACCTGTCACAATACTAAGGTCTTCCTGGTAAAGTATTCAACATATTACATCATCTCAGTCACTCAGGGACTACAGACATCCATATTGTATTTTCACACATCATGTGATCTTAAGTTCCTCCGTTACATGAGTCAAACAAGCAGTGAAAGCGTAGTTCTGAGCGTCACCAGTCGGCCCAAAAACCTACATAAAGAACGAAAGAAACAGTATGGGGAAGGTTGCTCTCCTCTCTCACCTTCTCTTTGGGCCAGGAAGGTACTGTAGCCTGGAAGGTACTGGGTCAGTTTAATGAACAGTACCACCCTCTCCATCTGGGCCAGGAAGGTACTGTAGCCTGGAAGGTACTGGGTCAGTTTAATGAACAGTACCACCCTCTCCATCTGGGCCAGGAAGGTACTGTAGCCTGGAAGGTACTGGGTCAGTTTAATGAACAGTACCACCCTCTCCATCTGGGCCAGGAAGGTACTGGGTCAGTTTAATGAACAGTACCACCCTCTCCATCTGGGCTAGCTGTGGTACTGTAGCCAGGAAGGTACTGGGTCAGTTTAATGAACAGTACCACCCTCTCCATCTGGGCTAGCTGTGGTACTGTAGCCAGGAAGGTACTGGGTCAGTTTAATGAACAGTACCACCCTCTCCATCTGGGCTAGCTGTGGTACTGTAGCCAGGAAGGTACTGGGTCAGTTTAATGAACAGTACCACCCTCTCCATCTGGGCTAGCTGTGGTACTGTAGCCAGGAAGGTACTGGGTCAGTTTAATGAACAGTACCACCCTCTCCATCTGGGCTAGCTGTGGTACTGTAGCCAGGCACGTACTGCTGTCCAGTTAAATGAACAGTACCACCCTCTCCATCTGGGCCAGGAAGGTACTGGGTCAGTTTAATGAACAGTACCACCCTCTCCATCTGGGCTAGCTGTGGTACTGTAGCCAGGCACGTACCGGCTCAGTTTAATGAACAGTACCACCCTCTCCATCTGGGCTAGCTGTGGTACTGTAGCCAGGAAGGTACTGGGTCAGTTTAATGAACAGTATCACCCCAGTTTTATGAAGAGTAATTACTTATTACTGTAGTTGCTGTATATGTTTTCTTTGTACATTCATTTATAATAGATTTTATGGGTTCAACAATAACAGTACTCACCCCCAATGTTTTAGAGTATATATAGTGTGTCAGGAAATGCCCTCCCTGCTAATGGTCTAATGGTACAGACACTCTGAGAAATCTGACTGCCAATAGCTATATACAGTGTCTTCAGAAAGTATTCACACCCCTTGACTTATTCCACATGTTGTTGTGCTACAACCTTGGATTTAAAATGGATTATATTGAGATGTTTTGTCACCGGCCTCTACACTCAACACCCGATAGCCCTCACACTCAACTCTGGACCTTGAAGCCAGGTCCAATGCATGTTTTTATTCTCCCTCTAATCAGGGACCGATTTAGACCTGGAACACCAGGTGGCTGCAATTAATTGTCAGGTAGAACCCGAAAACCAGCAGGCTTCGGACCTCGTAGGGTAAGAGTAATGACAAAGAAGAATGTTTTTAGAAATGTTCACAAATCTCTGGAGAGACCTGAAAATAGCTGTGCAGCGACGCTCCACATCCAACCTGACAGAGCTTGAGAGGATCTGCAGAGAATAATGGGAGAAACTCCCCAAATACAGGTGTGCCAAGCTTGTAGCGTCATACCCAAGAAGACTGAAGGCTGTAATCACTGTGTGCTTCAACAAAGTACTGAGTAAAAGGTCTGAATACTTATGTACGTAAATGTGATATTTCAATTGATTTAAAAAAAAAATAAAAAAAAATGGGCATACATTTTCTAGAAACCTGTTTTTGCTTTGTCATTCTGGGGCAGATGTGTGGACTCGAGTCACATGACTTGGACTCGAGTCACAAATATGATGACTTGCAACTTGACTTTGACTTTAACACCAATGACTCGTGACTTGACTTGGTCTTGAGCCTTATGACTCGACCTGGCTTAATACCCTCCCCGAGCCCAAATATTAAAAATGATGCTATTAAAAAGTGTGCAGCACGTCAACTCTTCATTTAACGGATTACGGTTTGAATCGGACCGCAGCCAATCAAATTGTGCCAGTTGAGAAAAAGTTGTGCGTGACAGTGCAGAGGAACGTCGGCGGGTGAATTCAGATGGAGCCCTTGGAAAGATGATACCCCAAATTATTATTTTCGGATATAAAGATGACACTGTATCAACTAAAAACGGATTGCAACTTGCAAAACATGCGGGAAGAAAATTACAGACGGAGGCGCAACAATTTCCAACTTTGTTCGACATTTGAAGCTGCACAAAGAACGGTAAGTCGTGGCTAATATAGCCAACAGCTATATATTTTATAACTTTACTAGTGTATCATGTAGGCTAACGTAAGGTTACGAGAGTGTGTGTCTGTGTGTGTGTGTGTGTGTGTGTGTGTGTGTGTGTGTGTGTGTGTGTGTGTGTTAAGGTTGGGTGATTGTGTACAAGCCTACATCGCCCAATTGCGCCTCATAGTGATCCTCGATAGTCGATCGCTATTGGGGGGGTCTTTCTCATGGCTACCCATGTATTTCCATGGAAATATAACATGTATATGGAAAGTAATAAATATATAGATATTTTTAAAAGGATTCATGATTTGCATAAATGTAATATACTAACTATTACTCTTGTTCAAACTATGAAATGTATTACGTTTGGTGAAGAGCACATTATGACTTGTTTAGGACTCGAAACTCAAAGTTTAGAACTTTAGACTTGACTTGAGACTTGACTTGAGACTTGACTCGGACTTGCCTGTCTTGACTTGGGACTTGAGTGCGAAGACTTGAGATTTACTTGTAAAACAATAACTTGGGTCCCACCTCTGTTATGAGATGTTGTGTCTAGATTGATGAGGGGGAAAAAACAATTTAATTTAACAAAATGTGGAAAAAGTCAAAAGGGTCTGAATACTTTCCAAATGTATATGGAGACTGTTTAGTGCCAAAATAAGGGGTTAGATACATGTACAAAATAATAATAATGTATCCTGATCTTTCTTACATTTTTCAGATATTGGACCGACAGAACAAACTTCCCTTCGATTTTTTTGGGGGGGGGATATGTGTTGTTCCGTGTCGTGAATCTGATATTCAATGCGTTTGTCTAATAGCAGTTGACCCAAATACAATTGTTCACCAAAGTTTTATTTTTGATACTTCAAGGAGTCTTAAAATTCTAAATCAAATAGCAAAACGATCCCCCCCTCCCTCCTCCTCCAATCGGCTTAGACAGGGTTTAGACTCTTATGGGTTAACAAGTCACGTAATACGTTGCATGGACTCACTCTGTGTGAAATAATAGTGTTTAACATGATTTTTGAATACCTCATCTCTGTACCCCACACATACAATTATCTTTGAGGTCCCTCAGTCGAGCAGTGAATTTCAAACACAGGTTCAACCACAAAGACCAGGGAGGTTTTCCAATGCCTTGTAATGAAGTGCACCTATTGGTAGATGGGTAAAAAATAAATAAACAGTAATTCAATATCCCTTTGAGAATTGTGAAGTTATTAATTACACTTTAGTTGGTGTATCTACACCCAGTCACTACAAAGATACAGGCATCCTTCCTAACTCAGTTGCTGGAGAGGAAGGAAACTGCTCAGGGATTTCACCATGAGGCCAATGGTGACTTTTTAAAACAGTTACAGAGTTTAATGGCTGTGATAGGAGAGAACTGAGGATGTATCAACAACATTGTAGTTACTCCACAATACTAACCTACATGACAGAGTGAAAAAAAGGAAGCCTGTACAGAATAAAAATATTCCAAAACATACATCCTGTTTACTAATTAAAACTGCAAGAAATGTGGCAATTATTTCCCCAGTATGTCCTGAATGCAACATATCACTGAGTACCAATCATCATATTTTCAAGAATGGTGGTGGCTGCATCATGTTATGAATATGCTTGTCATCGTCAAGGACTAGGGATTTTCTTTTAATACAAATAAACAGAATAGAGCTACCGTAAGCTCCCGAGTGGTGCAGCGATCTAAGGCACTGCATCTCAGTGCTAGAGGCGTCACTACAGACCCTGGTTCGATTCCAGGCCGAATCACAACCAGCCATGATTGGGAGTCCCATAGAGCAGTGCACAATTGTCCCAGCGTTGTCTGGGGTGAGCCGTCTTTGTAAATAAGAATTTGTTCTTAACCGTCTTGCCTGGTTAAATAAAAAGAAATACAAAAACAGGCTAAATCCTAGAGGAAACCCTGGTTCAGTTTGCTTTCCAGCAGATGCTGGCAGACAAATTCATCTTTCAGCAGGACAATAACCTAAAACACAAGGCCAAATATAGACTGGAGATGCTTACCAAGACGACATCGAATGTTCCTGAGTGGCCTAATTACAGTTTTGACTTAAAGTCGGCTTGAAAATCTATGGCAAGACTTGAAAATGGCTGTCTAGCAATGATCAACAACCAACTTGAGCTTGAAGAATGTTTTAAAGAATAATGTGCAAATATTGTACAATCTAGGTGAGCAAAGTTCTTAGAGAAGCACACAGAAACACTCACAGCTGTAATGGCTGCCAAAGGTGATCACGACTGTGCTTGGATCTCCCTTTGTTGTAACCTTTTCACTATGTCTAGGTAGTGACACACGTAGTGGGGTGGTAAGGAATTCAGGAAAATATTTCAAATATACGATAGGACGTGTGAGAGTTGTATTGATGTCTACCTGGCATGTTGGAAGACGTGTGCTGAAACTTTAGGAAAAATAGGATACACATTTTTTATTTTATTTTTTAAATAAACCCCCTCTGTCACGTGCCTGACCTGTTTTCCTTGTTTTTGTATGTGTTTAGTTGGTCAGGACGTGAGTTGGGGTGGGCATTCTATGTTATGTGTTTCTATGTTGGGTTAAATGTGTTGCCTGATCAATTAGAGGCAGGTGTTTGACGTTTCCTCTGATTGAGAACCATATTAAGGTAGGCTGTTCTCACTGTTTGTTTGTGGGTGATTGTTGCTGTGTATGTCGCACCACACGGTACTGTTTCGTTTCGTTTCGTTTCGTTTCGTTCTTTCATTTTCGTGTGTTCCTTCATGTTCGTGCGTTCATGTTATATGTTCTCTAGTTCAGGTTTGTTCACATCGTTTATTGTTTTGTAGTTATCAAGTGTTCTTCGTGTTCGTCGTCTTGATTTAATAAATTCATTATGTATTCAGCAACCGCTGCGCATTGGTCCGCTCAATCACCTATAGACGATTGTTAGACCCTCCCAATTTCCACCACTTCTGTAGAAGGACCCATACGGTGTAAGGACTCGGGTGCCACTTGGGACGCAGACCTCTACTTCCTGTTGTTCCTGACTTCCTTCCTCAAAAGAACATTTTGCGCTCCGTGATGCATAAAGCATTTCAAACCCTTTAAATGATGCATCCAGTGTGTAAAACGAAGCACTTCGGCAGAGATAGATAAAATAGCTTCTATGTTCTCTTTAGACTGACGGGTGCTGGGAGGAATTATTTTAGCCTCCAGGGCTAAATGCAGACAACGCAGAGAGACTGAGGAAGAACAGGAGCAGATGCATTAGGCCTATGGTAAGGGATGGGTGGACGGTTGGGTACAGTCCCATGATGCTGTCAGGATCTTGAACATGATTTATTCAACATGCTTTTCTATCAGTTGGCCATTGTGCTGCACTATGTTTTAGCCCTGTAGCAGAAGGTTTCCTGTGATGAAGTACAACACTGTGGATATAGCAGCATCAAGCTGGACTAATAAGGTACAGTACAGAGCTGGACTAATAAAGTACAGTACAAAGCTGGAATAATAAAGTACAGTACAGCACCAAGCTGGAATAGTAAAGTACAGTACAGCACCAAGCTGGACTAATAAAGTACAGTACAAAGCTGGAATAATAAAGTACAGTACAGCACCAAGCTGGAATAGTAAAGTACAGTACAGCACCAAGCTGGAATAATAAAGTACAGTACAAAGCTGGAATAATAAAGTACAGTACAAAGCTGGACTAATAAAGTACAGTACAAAGCTGGACTAATAAAGTACAGTACAAAGCTGGACTAATAAAGTACAGCACCAAGCTGGACTAATAAAGTACAGTACAAAGCTGGACTAATAAAGTACAGCACCAAGCTGGACTAATAAAGTACAGTACAGCATCAAGCTGGACTAATAAAGTACAGTACAGCACAAAGCTGGACTAATAAAGTGCAGTACAAAGCTGGACTAATAAAGTACAGTACAAAGCTGGACTACTAAAGTACAGTACAAAGCTGGACTAATAAAGTACAGTACAGAACCAAGCTGGACTAATAAAGTACAGTACAAAGCTGGACTAATAAAGTACAGTACAGCACCAAGCTGGAATAATAAAGTACAGTACAGCACCAAGCTGGAATAATAAAGTACAGTACAGCATCAAGCTGGAATAATAAAGTACAGTAGAGCATCAAGCTGGAATAATAAAGTACAGTACAGCACCAAGCCGGACTAATAAAGTACAGTACAAAGCTGGACTAATAAAGTGCTGTACTAAGCCGGACTAACAAAGTACAGAACAGCACCAAGCTGGAATAATAAAGTACAGTACAGCACCAAGCTGGACTAATAAAGTACAGTACAGCACCAAGCTGGACTAATACAGTAGAGTACAGCACCAAGCTGGAATAATAAAGTACAGTACAAAACTGGACTAATAAAGTGCAGCACAAAGCTGGACTAATAAAGTACAGTACAAAGCTGGACTAATAAAGTACAGAACAGCCCCAAGCTGGAATAATAAAGTACAGTACAGCACCAAGCTGGACTAATAAAGTACAGTACAGCATCAAGCTGGAATAATAAAGTACAGTAGAGCACCAAGCTGGAATAATAATGTACAGTACAGCACCAAGCTGGAATATTAAAGTACAGTACAACACCAAGCTGGAATAATAAAGTACAGTACAGCACCAAGCTGGAATAATAAAGTACAGTACAGCACCAAGCTGGACTAATCCAGTACAGTACAGCACCAAGCTGGACTAATCCAGTACAGTACAGCACCAAGCTGGACTAATCCAGTACAGTACAGCACCAAGCTGGAATATTAAAGTACAGTACAACGCTGGACTAATAAAGTACAGTACAAAGCTGGACTAATAAAGTACAGAACAGCACCAAGCTGGACTAATAAAGTAGAGTACAGCACCAAGCTGGAATAATAAAGTACAGAACAGCATCAAGCTGGAATAATAAAGTACAGTACAACATCAAGCTGGACTTTGATTCACTAGGCTGGTAGAGCAGATATAACTATGATTCACTAGACTAGTAGAGCAGATATAACTATGATTCACTAGACTGGTAGAGCAGATATATACTATGATTCACTAGACTGGTAGAGCAGATATAACTATGATTCACTAGACTGGTAGAGCAGATATAACTATGATTCACTAGACTGGTAGAGCAGATATAACTATGATTCACTAGACTGGTAGAGCAGATATAACTATGATTCACTAGACTGGTAGAGCAGATATAACTATGATTCACTAGACTGGTAGAGCATATATAACTATGATTCACTAGACTGGTAGAGCAGATATAACTATGATTCACTAGGCTGGTAGAGCAGATTTAACTATGATTCACTAGACTGGTAGAGCAGATATAACTATGATTCACTAGGCTGGTAGAGCAGATATAACTATGATTCACTAGGCTGGTAGAGCAGATATAACTATGATTCACTAGACTGGTAGAGCAGATATAACTATGATTCACTAGACTGGTAGAGCAGATATAACTATGATTCACTAGGCTGGTAGAGCAGATATAACTTTGATTCACTAGGCTCGTAGAGCAGATATAACTATGATTCACTAGACTGGTAGAGCAGATATAACTATGATTCACTAGGCTGGTAGAGCAGATATAACTATGATTCACTAGACTGGTAGAGCAGATATAACTATGATTCACTAGACTGGTAGAGCAGATATAACTATGATTCACTAGACTGGTAGAGCAGATATAACTATGATTCACTAGACTGGTAGAGCAGATATAACTATGATTCACTAGACTGGTAGAGCAGATATAACTATGATTCACTAGACTGGTAGAGCAGATATAACTATGATTCACTAGACTGGTAGAGCAGATATAACTATGATTCACTAGACTGGTAGGGCAGATATAACTATGATTCACTAGACTGGTAGAGCAGATATAACTATGATTCACTAGACTGGTAGAGCAGATATAACTATGATTCACTAGGCTGGTAGAGCAGATATAACTATGATTCACTAGACTGGTAGAGCAGATATAACTATGATTCACTAGACTGGTAGAGCAGATATAACTATGATTCACTAGACTGGTAGAGCAGATATAACTATGATTCACTAGACTGGTAGGGCAGATATAACTATGATTCACTAGACTGGTAGAGCAGATATAACTATGATTCACTAGGCTGGTAGAGCAGATATAACTATGATTCACTAGGCTGGTAGAGCAGATATAACTATGATTCACTAGGCTGGTAGAGCAGATATAACTATGATTCACTAGGCTGGTAGAGCAGATATAACTATGATTCACTAGACTGGTAGAGCAGATATAACTATGATTCACTAGGCTGGTAGAGCAGATATAACTATGATTCACTAGACTGGTAGAGCAGATATAACTATGATTCACTAGACTGGTAGAGCAGATATAACTATGATCCACTAGACTGGTAGGGCAGATATAACTATGATTCACTAGACTGGTAGGGCAGATATAACTATGATTCACTAGATTGGTAGAGCAGATATAACTATGATTCACTAGGCTGGTAGAGCAGATTGTCACGTTCCTGACCTATTTATGTTAGTTTTGTGTGTTAGTTGGTCAGGACGTGAGGTTGGGTGGGCATTCTATGTTATCCGTTTCTATGTTGGTTTTGGTTTGCCTGGTATGGCTCTTGATTAGAGGCAGGTGGTTTGCGTTTGCCTCTAATTAAGAGTCATATTTAGGTAGGGCATTCTCACTGTTTGTTTGTGGGTGATTGTCTCCTGTGTCCGTATGTTATGTTCGTACCACATGGGACTGTAGCGTTTGTTTGTTTCGTTTTCGTTTCGATGTCGTCTGTTTCCTGTACGTAAGTTTATGTTTAGTTATGTAAGTTTATGTTCAGGTCTCGTCAACGTCGTTTTGTTATTTTGTAGTTTTGAAAGTGTTTTGTTTAGTTTCGTGTTTTGCCATCATCATTGTTAATAAAGATGGCTTATTTCCCTGAGCCTGCGTTTTGGTCTGAAGATCCTTCTCTCCTCACCTCGTCCGAGGATGAGGAGAGCAACACCCGTAACACAGATATAACTATGATTCACTAGACTGGTAGAATAGATGTAACTATGATTCACTAGACTGGTAGAGTAGATATAACTATGATTCACTAGACTGGTAGAGCAGATATAACTATGATTCACTAGACTGGTAGAGCAGATATAACTATGATTCACTAGACTGGTAGAGCAGATATAACTATGATTCACTAGACTGGTAGAGCAGATATAACTATGATTCACTAGACTGGTAGAGCAGATATAACTATGATTCACTAGGCTGGTAGAGCAGATATATACTATGATTCACTAGACTGGTAGAGCAGATATGTACTATGATTCACTAGACTGGTAGAGCAGATATAACTATGATTCACTAGACTGGTAGAGCAGATATAACTATGATTCACTAGACTGGTAGAGCAGATATAACTATGATTCACTAGACTGGTAGAGCAGATATATACTATGATTCACTAGACTGGTAGAGCAGATATAACTATGATTCACTAGGCTGGTAGAGCAGATATAACTATGATTCACTAGGCTCGTAAAGCTACAGTAGTTCCAGCTAGCTGAATATCTCACACAACCAACGAGGACCGTACTTCATCAGGCTACTGCTGCAATGTGCTGTCAGATGCAAACAAAACAAAACTAACTTTGAAAAAATAGTCCGGTTTTCTATTCCCTTAGGTATACCTCTCTCTCTCTCTCTCTCTCTCTCTCTCTCTCTCTCTCTCTCTCTCTCTCTCTCTCTCTCTCTCTCTCTCTCTCTCTCTCTCTCTCTCTCTCTCTCTCTCTCTCCTCTCTCTCTCTCTCTCTCATCTCTCTCTCTCTCTCTCTCTCTCTCTCTCTTCTCTCTCTCTCTCTCTCTCTCTCTCTCTCTCTCTCTCTCTCTCTCTCTCTCTCTCTCTCTCTCTCTCTCTCTCTCTCTCTCTCTCTCTCTCTCTCTCTTGCGCTCTCTCTCTCTTGCGCTCTCTCTCTCTCACATATGTATATATATATATATATATAGACCAGCCTTGTCTGGGCAGTTTCCCATACAAATCAACCTGACTGCCATGAATCAGCCAGACCTATCCAGCGTCAAATCCAGATTAAATCTGAGCAGGAGTTTATTTCTCCCCTCTGACAAGCAATTAGTTCATTCTCCAAAAGTGATGCATCATCTCGTTGTGATAATATTTGGTTCTGCTGACAGAGAGAAGGACTTGGCAGCCAATTACTGTTATATAGAAAAAGACTGTCGCACAGCGAGTACGACAGACAGACTCTGGGAAACCCGTCACCTGACGGAGCTGGGAAGATAGTTTCATTAGGGCTCAGTTGGAATGGCCTGCCAAACAGCACCCTGCTAACATGCAGGTGGAAAGTACTAACCGTACGTTGGTCCCGTGGTCCCGTGTGGCTCAGTTGGTAGAGCATGGCGCTTGCAACGCCAGGGTTGTGGGTTCAATTCCCACGGGGGGACCAGGGTTCAATTCCCACGGGGGGACCAGGATGAATATGTATGAACTTTCCAATTTGTAAGTCGCTCTGGATAAGAGCGTCTGCTAAATGACTTAAATGTAAATGTACGTACATAATTCCCACCTCGACACCATGACTTCACCCTGGATGTTCAGAGAGACAGGAAGATACGGTTTGTTTTCACGTTTTATCCAAAATGTATGCATATTATGTTCCTATCAGGTATATTGAGTAGGTGGGTGGATAGACACAGTACCATGGGGAAAGACAAAGCGAACTCAGACAGACACAGTTATACATAGTGAGTGGCTGAGTGACACAGGAGCCAGTAGCTGCCACAACACAACACTACAGTACCTCAGGCCAAGCATATTACCAATCCTGGCCTGTCTACATTTTTCCCAAGTACTGGAGGTGATCCAACAGGAATAGACTGGGGGAAGGAAGTTAGAGTAGGGAAATCACTCACACTGAGAGGATAGAAAGTAGAGAGCTCAAACGTTTCCCCAACTATAGGAAAAGCACAGAGCACCAAGAAATCAGTAGTCCGTAAAATGTTATATAAGCTGGAAGTAGAAGCCTCTGTGTTGTTGTCCACTAGGTTCCTCCAATTAGTGGACGGGTTGGTAGGGTTACGGGGAAAAAAAATAAAGAAGGAATACATTTAAAATAATATACATGGGGGATTGGAGATGATACAGACAATTACATTGATGGAAGCCACCATCTATCTGCAGTAGTAAAGCTGATCCACCCCCTGTCACACCCTGATCTGTTTCACCTGCCGTGCAGGTTGAGAGTTTCAAGTTCCTTCGTGTCCACATCACCAACAAACTAGAATGGTCCAAACACACCAAGACAGTCGTGAAGAGGGCACGACAAAACCTTTTCCCCCTCGGGAGACTGAAAAGATTTGGCATGGGTCCTCAGATCCTCAAAAGGTTCTACAGTTGCACCATCGAGAGCATCCTGACTGGTTGCATCACTGCCTGGTACGGCAACTGCTCGGCCTCCGACCGCAAGGCACTACAGAGGGTAGTGCGTACGGCCCAGTACATCACTGGGGCCAAGCTTCCTGCCATCCAGGACCTCTACACCAGGCGGTGTCAGAGGAAGGCCGTAAATATTGTCAAAGACTCCAGCCACCCTAGTCACAGAATGTTCTCTTTACTACCACACTCTAAGCGGTACTGGAGCGCTAAGTCTAGGTCCAAGAGGCTTCTAAACAGCTTCTACCGCCAAGTCATAAGACTCCTGACCATCTAGTCAAATGGCTACCCAGTACATTTGCAATCCCTCCCCCACATTTTACACCAGTGCTACTCTCTGTTGTCATCTATGCACAGTCACTCTAATGACTCTACCTACATGTAAATACTACCTCATATAACCGGTGACCCCGCACATTGACTCTGTATCGGTACCCCCCTGTATATAGTCTCCACATTGACTCTGTACCGGTACCCCCCTGTATATAGCCTCCACATTGACTCTGTACCGGTATCCCCTGTATATAGCTTCCACATTGACTCTGTACCGGTACCCCTGTATATAGCCTCCACATTGACTCTGTACCGGTACACCCTGTATATAGCCTCCACATTGACTCTGTACCAGTACCCCCTGTATATAGCCTCCACATTGACTCTGTACCGGTAACCCCTGTATATAGCCTCCACATTGACTCTGTACCGGTATCCCCTGTATATAGTCTCCACATTGACTCTGTACCGGTACCCCCTGTACATAGCCTCCACATTGACTCTGTACCGGTATCCCCTGTATATAGCCTCCACATTGACTGTATCAGTACCCCCTGTATATAGCCTCCACATTGACTCTGTACCGGTACCCCCTGTATATAGCCTCCACATTGACTCGGTACCGGTACCCCCTGTATATAGCCTCCACATTGACTATGTACCGGTACCCCCTGTATATAGCCTCCACAGTGACTCTGTACCGGTACCCCCTGTATATAGTCTCCACATTGACTCTGTACCGGTACCCCCTGTATATAGCCTCCACATTGACTCTGTACCGTAACACCCTGTATATAGCCTCCACATTGACTCTGTACCGGTACCCCCCTGTATATAGCCTCCACATTGACTCTGTACCGGTACCCCCTGTATATAGCCTCCACATTGACTCTGTACCGGTACCCCCTGTATATAGCCTCCACATTGACTCTGTACCGGTACACTCTGTATATAGCCTCCACATTGACTCTGTACCGTTACCACCTGTATATAGCCTCCACATTGACTCTGTACCGTAATACCCTGTATATAGCCTCCACATTGACTCTGTACCGGTACCCCCTGTATATAGCCTCCACATTGACTCTGTACCGGTACCCCCTGTATATAGCCTCCACATTGACTCTGTACCGGTTTCCCCTGTATACAGTCTCCACATTGACTCTGTACCGTAATACCCTGTATATAGCCTCCACATTGACTCTGTACCGGTACCCCCTGTATATAGCCTCCACATTGACTCTGTACCGGTACCCCCTGTATATAGCCTCCACATTAACTCTGTATCAGTACCCCCCTGTATATAGCCTCCACATTGACTCTGTATCAGTACCCCCCTGTATATAGTCTCGCTATTGTTATTTTACTGCTAATCTTCAATTACTTGTTACTTTTATTCTCTTATTCTTATCCATATATTTTTTAAACTGCATTGTTGGTTGGGGGCTCGTAAGTAAGCCTTTCACTATAAGGTTAGAGTTAGGTATTCGGCGCATGTGACCAATAACATTTGATTTGACTCCACCCCCCCACCAGGTGTCTCCTATTTTACCTATTATAACCTGTGTATGTATACCTGAGTTTTCTGTCTGTCTTTTTCCAGTTTGTCTTGTTTTATCAGGTCCTACCAGCGTTTTCCAGTTCTTGTTTTCTATTTCTTGTTTTCTAGTCTTCCCTGTTCCGAATTTTCAGCCTGTCCTGACATTGAGACTGCCTGCCGTTCTGTCACTGATTGACTCAGCCGTGGATTACGAACTTCTGCCTGCCTTCGACCTGCCCAATGCCTGTCCCTTTGTTTATAATACATATTCTGAGAACCGAACTATCCGCCTCCTGTGTCTGCATTTGGGTCATATCCTGAGTCGTGATACCCAGCAACAAAAAACATATTAAAGCTGATCTACCCCCTAACAAACACAATATCAAAGCTGATCTACCCCCTAACAAACACAATATTAAAGCTGATCTACCCCCTAACAAACACAATATTAAAGATGATCTACCCCCTAACAAACACAATATCAAAGCTGATCTACCCCCTAACAAACACAATATTAAAGCTGATCTACCCCCTAACAAACACAATATTAAAGCTGATCTACCCCCTAACAAACACAATATTAAAGATGATCTACCCCCTAACAAACACAATATTAAAGATGATCTACCCCCTAACAAACACAATATTAAAGATGATCTACCCCCTAACAAACACAATATTAAAGCTGATCTACCCCCTAACAAACACAATATTAAAGATGATCTACCCCCTAACAAACACAATATTAAAGCTGATCTACCCCCTAACAAATGAAATATTAAAGCTGATCTACCCCCTAACAAACACAATATCAAAGATGATCTACCCCCTAACAAACACAATACTAAAGATGATCTACCCCCTAACAAACACAATATTAAAGATGATCTACCCCCTAACAAACACAATATTAAAGCTGATCTACCCCCTAACAAACACAATATTAAAGCTGATCTACAACCTAACAAACACAATATTAAAGCTGATCTACAACCTAACAAACACAATATTAAAGCTGATCTACCCCCTAGCAAACACAATATTAAAGCTGATCTACCCCCTAACAAATGAAATATTAAAGCTGATCTACCCCCTAACAAATGAAATATTAAAGCTGATCTACCCCCTAACAAACACAATATTAAAGCTGATCTACCCCCTAACAAATGAAATATTAAAGCTGATCTACCCCCTAACAAACACAATATTAAAGCTGATCTACCCCCTAACAAACACAATATTAAAGATGATCTACCCCCTAACAAACACAATATTAAAGCTGATCTACCCCCTAACAAACACAATATTAAAGCTGATCTACAACCTAACAAACACAATATTAAAGCTGATCTACAACCTAACAAACACAATATTAAAGCTGATCTACCCCCTAGCAAACACAATATTAAAGCTGATCTACCCCCTAACAAATGAAATATTAAAGCTGATCTACCCCCTAACAAATGAAATATTAAAGCTGATCTACCCCCTAACAAACACAATATTAAAGCTGATCTACCCCCTAACAAATGAAATATTAAAGCTGATCTACCCCCTAACAAACACAATATTAAAGCTGATCTACCCCCTAACAAACACAATATTATAACTGATCTACCCCCTAACAAACACAATATTAAAGATGATCTACCCCCTAACAAACACAATATTAAAGATGATCTACCCCCCTAACAAACACAATATTAAAGCTGATCTACCCCCTAACAAACACAATATTAAAGATGATCTACCCCCTAACAAACACAATATTAAAGATGATCTACCTCCCTAACAAACACAATATTAAAGCTGATCTACCCCCTAACAAACACAATATTAAAGATGATCTACCCCCCTAACAAACACAATATTAAAGCTGATCTACCCCCTAACAAACACAATATTAAAGATGATCTACCCCCCTAGCAAACACAATATTAAAGATGATCTACCCCCTAACAAACACAATATTAAAGATGATCTACCCCCTAACAAACACAATAACAAAGCTGATCTACCCCCTAACAAATGAAATATTAAAGATGATCTACCCCCTAACAAACACAATATCAAAGCTGATCTACCCCCTAACAAATGAAATATTAAAGATGATCTACCCCCCTAACAAACACAATATCAAAGATGATCTACCCCCTAACAAACACAATATCAAAGCTGATCTACCCCCTAACAAATGAAATATTAAAGATAATCTACCCCCCTAACAAACACAATATCAAAGCTGATCTATCCCCTAACAAATGAAATATTAAAGATAATCTTCCCCCCTAACAAACACAATATCAAAGATGATCTACCCCCTAGCAAAAATAAATCAGAAGGTCTGTGTCCCATATGGCACCCTATTCCCTACATCAGGAATATAACATCTCCAGTCCTGTTTCTGGAGAACTACCCTCCTACAGGATTTTGCTCCACCTCCAATTGCAACTAACCCGATTCAGTTTATCAAGCAGTGGCAGTTTTCCCGATGGAGATGGAATCTAGGCTTACCAGTGTTGTAACGATGCATCTTTTCTACAACGGACGAATATGCAACATACGTTTCTGTAGTATCCTTAAAGGCTTCTTAGAATTACGACTCATGAGACTTACGTAGGTTTAGTATTTAATTGTAACTTAGATTTACATTATCTTATGCACCTGGCTTAAACTATCTGAAGCTTTCTTAATCATAGTTATATAGGCAGACATAGGAAATAGCTACGGATAGCGGGAAGCATACCCCCGTCTTGAGTCAATACTGCCATCTATTGGTAAACATAAATATACCAGGTTATTACATTCCCCCCTTTAAAGCTAATAACCCAATTTAATTCCTTTCTGAGCTATGCTATATTCTTATTTAATTTTTTTCAAAAATGATCAGCTTTAGGATCTGAAAAAGTCTGGAGGACGTCTCTCTCTAATAGAGCGTCTCAGAGGTGGTGTAGCTGGTGCCACCAGATCTTCACCCCTTGATGGTGAAACAAAGTCCTTTTGTGGAGACTTCACAGGAGGAGGTTGTCCCGGACTGGTGGTCTCAGGAAGTTGAGCATTGTTGGTCTCAGGTGGTTTGTCCAACTGCAACTCTGGGGAACGTTCCAATGTCCTGTCCTGCTCGTTTAGGAATTGATCCAGATCTCCGGATGGAACTGGAATTCTAATTGACACTAGCGGGGTGAACAAGCAGTGGCTCGGGTGGTTGTTGTCCTTGATGATATTTTTGGCCTTCCTGTGACATCGGGTGCTGTAGGTGTTCTGGAGGGCAGGTAGTTTGCCCCCGGTGATGCGTTGTGCAGATCTGAAAACCTCTGGAGAACCTTGCGGATGTGGTTGGTGCAGTTGCCGTGCCAAGCGGTGACACAGCCCAACAGGATGCTCTCAATTGCGCATCTGTAAACGTTTGTGAGGGTTTTAGGTGACAAGCCAAATTGCTTCAGCCTCCTGAGGTTGAAGAGGAGTTATAGCGCCTTCTTCACCACACTGTGTGTGGGTGGACCATTTCAGTTTGTCAGTGATGTGTACACCAAGGAACTTGAAACTTTTCACCTTCTCCACTGCTTTCCCGTCGATGTAGATAGGGGGGTGCTCTCTTTGCTGTTTCCTGTAGTCCACGATCATCTGTTTGTTTTGTTGACGTTAAATTAGAGTTTTTTTCCTGACACCACACTCCTAGTGCCCTCACCTCCTCGTCGTTGTTGGTAATCAAGCCCACTACGGTTGCTTTGTCTCAAACTTAATGATGGAGTTGGAGGCGTGCATGACAACGCAGTCATGGGTGAACAGGGAGTACAGGAGGGGGCTGAGCACGCACCCTTGTGGGGCCTCAGTGTTGAGGATCAGCAAAGTGGAGATATTGTTTCCTACCTTCACCACCTGGGGCCGGCCCGTCAGGAAGTCCAGGACAGAAATACACAAGGCGGGATTGAGACGCAGGGCCTCAAGCTTAATGATGAGCTTGGAGGATAAAATGGTGTTGAATACTGAGCTGTAGTCAATGAACAGCATTCTTACATAGGTATTCTTCTCGTCCAGATGGGATAGAGCAGTGTGCAGTGTGATTGCGATTGCATCGTCTGTGGACCTATTGGGGCGGAATGCAAATTGAAGTGGGTCTAGGGTGGCAGGTAAAGTGGCGGTGATACGATCCTTGACTACTCTCTCAAAGCATTTCATGATGACAGACGTGAGTGCTACGGGGCGATTGTCATTTAGATCAGTTACCTTTGCCTTCTTGGGTACAGGAACAATCATGGCCATCTTGAGGCATGTGGGGACAGCAGACTGGGATAGGGAGAGATTGAATATGTCTGTAATAAAACCAGCCAGCTAATCTGCCAGTCATCTTTACATGGTTAAATGCATTGGTTCAAGATGTCAGTGTTGCGCGAATGCCACCATCTATCCACGGTTTCTGGTTAGGGTAGGTTTTAGTAGTCACAGTGGGTACATCTCCAATGCACTTCCTTATAAACCCAATCACCAAATCAGTGTGTAAATCAATCTTATTCTCTGAGGCTACCCGGAACATTTCCCAGTCTGCGTGATCAAAACAATCTTGAAGTCGTGGATTCCGATTGGTCAGACCAGCGTTGAATAGTTATTGTCACGAGTACATCCTGTTCGAGTTTCTGTCTATAGAAGGGTAGTAGCAAATTGGAGTTGTGGTCGGATTTGCCGAAGGGAGGGCGGGGGAGGTCCTTGTATGAATCGTGGAAGTTAGAGTAGCAGTGATCCAGTGTATTACCCCTACGCGTGCTACAATCAATATGCTCAAGGAATTTAGGTCTCCTTGTTCTCAAATTTGCTTTGTTAAAATCCCCAGGGACAATAGTTTATAGTTTCCAGTTTGCATAGAGACCAGTGACGATCCTTGAGGGCCATTGTGGTATCGGCTTGAGGGTGGGATATACATGGCTGTGACAATAACCGATGAGAATTCTCTTGGGAGATAATATGGTTGTTTTTTTTTGTAAGGAATTCTAGGTTCAGGTGAACGAAAGGACTTGAGTTCCTGTATGTTGTTATGATTACACCATGAGTCGTTAATCATGAAGCATACACCCTTCTTCCCAGAGAGATGTTTATTTCTGTCGGCGCAACGCATGAAGAAACCCGGTGGCTGTACCGACTCCTACAACATATCCTGAGAGAGTCATGTTTCGGTGAAACAGATAATTTTACAATCCCTGATGTCTATCTGGAAAGCAACACTTGCCCTAATTTCGTCTACCTTGTTGTCTAGAGACATTTACATTACATTTACATTTACATTTAAGTCATTTAGCAGACGCTCTTATCCAGAGCGACTTACATATTGGTGCATTCACCTTATGACATCCAGTGGAACAGCCACTTTACAATAGTGCATCTAAATCTTTAAAGGGGGGGGGTGGGGTCAGAAGGATTGCTTTATCCTATCCTAGATATTCCTTAAAGAGGTGGGGTTTCAGGTGTCTCCGGAAGGTGGTGATTGACTCCGCTGTCCTGGCGTCGTGAGGGAGTTTGTTCCACCATTGGGGTGCCAGAGCAGCGAACAGTTTTGACTGGGCTGAGCGGGACCTGTACTTCCTCAGTGGTAGGGAGGCGAGCAGGCCAGAGGTGGATGAACGCAGTGCCCTTGTTTGGGTGTAGGGCCTGATCAGAGCCTGAAGGTACTGAGGTGCCGTTCCCCTCACAGCTCCGTAGGCAAGCACCATGGTCTTGTAGCGGATGCGAGCTTCAACTGGAAGCCAGTGGAGAGAGCGGAGGAGCGGGGTGACGTGAGAGAACTTGGGAAGGTTGAACACCAGACGGGCTGCGGCGTTCTGGATGAGTTGTAGGGGTTTAATGGCACAGGCAGGGAGCCCAGCCAACAGCGAGTTGCAGTAATCCAGACGGGAGATGACAAGTGCCTGGATTAGGACTGGACATTGTCGAGTAATATACTCGGAAGCGGTGGGTGGTGTGCACGCCTTCGAAGTCTGACCAGAAGGCCGCTCCGTCTACCTCTTCTGCGGCGACATTGTTTTGGGTCGTCCTCTGGGATTATATCCAATGTCCTGGGTGGTGGTGCGATCAAAGGATCTGCTTCGAGGAAAGTCGTACTCCTGGTCGTAATGTTGGTAAGTTGACGTCGCTCGGACATCCAATAGTTATTTACATCTGTATGTAATAACACTTTTTCTGGGCAATGTAACAAATAATATTTAAATAAACTAAATACTGCATAGATTCCGAAGGACTAGAAGCGAGGCGACCATCTCTGTCGGCGCCATCTTAAATTATAGAATATATATAAATAAAAAATAAAAAAGTAAATTTTTCATCTAGTGCTGCAAAGGTTAATATAATGTAGTGCTGGAAAGTTAGTATTTAATCTAGTGCTGCACAGGTTAACATTTCCTGAAATGTATTAGCTTCACAGAATGGCAGACTGATATTGGAGAAAATATCCATTACCTTGTATGAGAAATGGCAGACTGATATTGGAGAAAATATCCATTACCTTGTATGAGAAATGGCAGACTGATATTGGAGAAAATATCCATTACCTTGTATGAGAAATGGCAAACTGATATTGGAGAAAATATCCATTACCTTGTATGAGAAATGGCAGACTGATATGGAGAAAATATCCATTACCTTGAATGAGAAATGTCAGATTGATATTGGAGAAAATATCCATTACCTTGTATGAGAAATGGCAGACTGATATTGGAGAAAATATCCATTACCTAGTATGAGAAACGGCAGACTGATTTGGAGAAAATATCCATTGCCTTGTATGAGAAATGGCAGACTGATATTGGAGAAAATATCCATTACCTTGTATGAGAAATGGCAGACTGATATTGGAGAAAATACCCATTACCTTGTATGAGCAATGGCAGATTGATTTTGAAGAAAATATCCATTACCTTGTAAGAGAAATGTAATTTCAACTGAACATGAGTCTCATGATTGCCCGGTAGATAGCAGAACAGAAGAGGGACACCCAGTCAAAGTCAGTGTAACTGGAGACAGAGCTTCAGGGCATCACTTCAATAAGCGCTCTTATCAATATCAATCCAGGATATAGGGCTAGGCCCCATCTTTTACAGAACAACACCCATATCGTTTAGATAGACTACCGTCCATCCAATAGGACCAGGCATTTTACACCGAATGGTTGAAAGGACCTTAGAAAGCTACTACAGTGCGGTACATTCAAAAGGCACCAGGTTACAAAGTTCAATGAACTATATAGAGACCTGTGGTCTCTCTGTGACCTGGTGGGGCAGCCGGTGGACTGATAGAGCCATGTGTGTCCCCTGAATCCTCAAGGCTTTTATGTGACAGAGGTAAAAAAACAACAACATCTGCATCCCAAATGGGCCCTGCTTTAAAAAAGTGCACTTTATAGGGTATAGGCTGCCATTTGAGATGCACTTTTTGTCCTGCACCAGCTGTGCACATCAGACTGAAAAGGAGTTGACTGAGATGTGAAAATACATGTTCAAACTGAACCTTGACACATGCAGGCTAAAAATCAGACATTAATAATCAACTTTAGAGGGGTTATGGATGAACCTTGACACATGCAGGCTAAATATCAGACATTAATAATCAACTTTAGAGGGGTTATGGATGAACCTTGACACATGCAGGCTAAATATCAGACATTAATAATCAACTTTAGAGGGATTATGGATGAACCTTGACACATGCAGGCTAAATATCAGACATTAATAATCAACTTTAGAGGGGTTATGGATGAACCTTGACACATACAGGCTAAATATCAGACATTAATAATCAACTTTAGACGGGTTATGGATGAACCTTGACACATACAGGCTAAAAATCAGACATTAATAATCAACTTTAGAGGGGTTATGGATGAACCTTGACACATACAGGCTAAATATCAGACATTAATAATCAACTTTAGAGGGGTTATGGATTCACCTTGACAAATACAGGCTAAATATCAGACATTACAGTATAATGCTACAGTATTACAGTATACTTTTACCGTATTACAGTATAATGTTACAGTATCACAGTACAATGTTACAGTATTACAGTATAATGTTACAGTATTACAGTATAATGTTAGAGTATTACAGTATAATGTTACAGTATTACAGTATAATGTTACAGTATCGCTTGTAATGCTACAGTATTACAGTGTAATGCTACAGTATTACAGTATAATAAAACAGTATTACAGTATAATGCTACAGTATTACAGTATAATGCTACAGTATTACAGTATAATGTTACAGTATTACAGTATAATGTTACAGTATTACAGTATAATGCTACAATATAATGTTGCAGTATTACAGTATAATGTTACGGTATTACAGTATAATGTTACAGTATTACAGTGTAATTCTACCGTATAAGGTTACAGTATTACAGTATAATGTTGCAGTATTACAGTGTAACATTACAGTATTACAGTGTAACATAACAGTATTACAGTGTAACATAACAGTATTACAGTGTAATTCTACCGTATAAGGTTACAGTATTACAGTGTAATTCTACCGTATAAGGTTACAGTATTACAGTGTAACATTACAGTATTACAGTGTAACATTACAGTATTACAGTGTAATTCTACCGTATAAGGTTACAGTATTACAGTGTAATTCTACCGTATAAGGTTACAGTATTACAGTGTAACATTACAGTATTACAGTGTAACATTACAGTATTACAGTGTAACATTACAGTCAGCATCAGGACATGAACTGGACCATGAAGGGCAGGACAGGCTGCAGCACCCCGTTCAACTCATCTCTTTAGCTCTGGCATCCTGGAGGTGGCATCCTGGAGGTGGCATCCTGGAGGTGGCATCCTGGAGGTGGCATCCTGGAGGTGGCATCCTGGAGGTGGCATCCTGGAGGTGGCATCCTGGAGGTGGCATCCTGAAGGTGGCATCCTGGAGGTGGCCTCCTGGAGGTGGCATCGTGGAGGTGGCATCCTGGAGGTGGCATCCTGAAGGTGGCATCCTGGAGGTTGCTTCAACATGTCATTATATTCCCTCGTTCTGGTTCTGTTTGACAGTGTGCACTACGTGACATTTTCATAGGATATGATTGGAACATGGAGACAAAGCAGTCATAAACTCCTTTTCTACTTCGTCATGGCGACCACCCTCCCTGTCCAACAGGAAAGTTGGAACAAGATCTCAGCCCCTCCACTAATCCGCACCCCCCCAACATGTGTCCCTACACGCAGCATGTCCTGTCTGTGCACACACAGCAGTTGTTTGTCCTGTGGTATAATCCTATAAACCTGAAACCATTTGATAGGAGTTCCAAATGTTACCCTATTCAGTATGTAGTGCAGGACAAAATGTGCATCTCAAATGGCAGCCTATACCCTATAAAGTGCACTTTTTTTTAAAACAGGGCCCATTTGGGATGCAGATGTTGTTGTTTTTTTACCTCTGTCACATAAAAGCCTTGGGGATTCAGGGGACACACATGGCTCTATCAGTCCACCGGCTGCCCCACCAGGTCACAGGGAGACCACAGGTCTCTATATAGTTCATTGAACTTTGTAACCTGGTGCCTTTTAAATGTACCACACTGTAGTAGCTTTCTATGTTCCTTTCAACCATTCGGTGTAAAATGCCTGGTCCTATTGTATGGACGGTAGTCTATCTAAACGATATGGGTGTTGTTCTGTAAAAGATGGTGCCTAGCCCTATATCCTGGATTGATATTGATAAGAGCGCTTATTGAAGTGATGCCCTGAAGATCTGTCTCCAGTTACACTGACTTTGACTGGGTGTCCCTCTTCTGTTCTGTTATCTACCGGGCAATCATGAGACTCTTGTTCAGTTGAAATTACATTTCTCTTACAAGGTAATGGATATTTTCTTCAAAATCAATCTGCCATTTCTCATACAAGGTAATGGATATTTTCTCCAATATCAGTCTGCCATTTCTCATACAAGGTAATGGATATTTTCTCCAATATCAGTCTGCCATTTCTCATACAAGGTAATGGATATTTTCTCCAATATCAGTCTGCCATTTCTCATACAAGGTAATGGATATTTTCTCCAATATCAGTCTGCCATTGCTCATATAAGGTAATGGATGTTTTCTCCAATATCAGTCTGCCATTTCTCATACAAGGTAATGGATATTTTCTCCAATATCAGTCTGCCATTTCTCATACAAGGTAATGGATATTTTCTCCAAAATCAGTCTGCCATTTCTCATGCAAGGTAATGGATATTTTCTCCAATATGAGTCTGCCATTTCTCATACAAGGTAATGGATATTTTCTCCAATATCAGTCTGCCATTTCTCATACAAGGTAATGGATATTTTCTCCAATATCAGTCTGCCATTTCTCATACAAGGTAATGGATATTTTCTCCAATATCAGTCTGCCATTTCTCATACAAGGTAATAGATATTTTCTCCAACATCAGTCTGCCATTTCTCATACAAGGTAATGGATATTTTCTCCAATATCAGTCTGCCATTCTGTGAAGCTAATACATTTCAGGAAATGTTAACCTGTGCAGCACTAGATTAAATACTAACTTTCCAGCACTACATTATATTAACCTTTGCAGCACTAGATGAAAAATTTACTTATTTATTTTTTATTTATATATATTCTATAATTTAAGATGGCGCCGACAGAGATGGTCGCCTCGCTTCTAGTCCTTGGGAATCTATGCAGTATTTAGTTTATTTAAATATTATTTGTTACATTGCCCAGAAAAAGTGTTATTACATACAGATGTAAATAACTATTGGATGTCCGAGCGACGTCAATTTACCAACATTACGACCAGGAGTACGACTTTCCTCGAAGCAGATCCTTTGATCGCACCACCACCCAGGACATTGGATATAATCCCAGAGGACGACCCAAAACAATGTTGCCGCAGAAGAGGTAGACGGAGCGTCCTCCTGGTCAGACTTCGAAGGCGTGCACACCACCCACCGCTTCCAAGTATATTACTCGACAATGTCCAGTCTCTAGACAACAAGGTAGACGAAATTAGGGCAAGGGTTGCTTTCCAGATATACATCAGGGATTGTAAAATTATCTGTTTCACCGAAACATGACTCTCTCAGGATATGTTGTAGGAGTCGGTACAGCCACCGGGTTTCTTCATGCGTTGCGCCGACAGAAATAAACATCTCTCTGGGAAGAAGGGTGTGTACATCATGATTAACGACTCATGGTGTAATCATAACAACATACAGGAACTCAAGTCCTTTCATTCACCTGAACCTAGAATTCCTTACAATCAATTAACAACCATATTATCTCCCAAGAGAATTCGGTTATTGTCACAGCCGTGTATATCCCACCCTCAAGCCGATACCACAATGGCCCTCAAGGATCGTCACTGGTCTCTATGCAAACTGGAAACTATAAACTATTGTCACTGGGGATTTTAACAAAGCAAATTTGAGAACAAGGAGACCTAAATTCTATGAGCATATTGATTGTAGCACGCGTAGGGGTAATACACTGGCTCACTGCTACTCTAACTTCCACGATTCATACAAGGACCTCCCCCGCCCTCCCTTCGGCAAATCCGACCACAACTCCAATTTGCTACTACCCTTCTATAGACAGAAACTCAAACAGGATGTACTCGTGACAATAACTATTCAACGCTGGTCTGACCAATCGGAATCCACGACTTCAAGATTGTTTTGATCACGCAGACTGGGAAATGTTCCGGGTAGCCTCAGAGAATAAGATTGATTTACACACTGATTTGGTGATTGGGTTTATAAGGAAGTGCATTGGAGATGTACCCACTGTGACTATTAAAACCTACCCTAACCAGAAACCGTGGATAGATGGTGGCATTCGCGCAAAACTGAAAGAGTGAACCATCGCATTTAACCATGTAAAGATGACTGGGAATATGGCCGAATATAAACAGTATATTTATTTCCTCCGCAAGTCAATCAAACAAGCAAAATGCCAGTATAGTGACAAAGTGGCTTCATAATTCAACGGCTCAGACACGAGACGTGTGTGGCAGGGTCTACATGCAATTACGGACTACAAAGACACCGACGTCTTGCTTCCAGAAAAACTAAACACCTTCTTTGTCCACTTTGAGGATAACACAGTGCCACCGACCCCCCTCTCCTTCTCCGTGGCCGACGTGAGTAAGACATTTAAACATGTTAACCCTTGCAATGGCTGACGGCCCAGACGGCATCCCTAGCCTAGTCCTGAGAGCATGTGCGGACCAGCTGGCTGGTGTTTTACCGACGTATTCAATCTCTCCCTATCCCAGTCTGCTGTCCCCACATGCTTCAAGATGGCCACCATTGTTCTTGTTCACAGGAAGGCAAAGATAACTGAACTAAATTACTATCGCCCCGTATCATCATGAAGTGCTTTGAGAGACTAGTCAAGGATCATATCACCTCCACCCTACCTGACACCCTAGACCCACTTCAATTTGCATATCGCCCCAATAGGTCCACAGGCGATGCAATCGCAATCACACTGCTCTATCCCATCTGGACAAGAGGAATTCCTATGTAAAAATGCTGTTCATTTACTACAGCTCAACATTCAAGATCATTGTACCTTCCAAGCTCATCGTTCTGCTTGAGGCCCTGGCACTCAACCCCTCCTTGTGCAATCGTCACGTGGAATTTGACTGCGGTCATGACTCTTGACTGCCGGTGGGGCGGTAATATGGTCACCGCAACAGCCCTTGGCCTACCTTTACTTGTAAATTGGGTCCATTCCTCTGTCCTTCCCTCTTGGTGACAGTGTTGTAGAGGTCACAGCAGAGCCCCATGTAATAAAAAAAGATTCCTGCATCCACACAGCGGGGAAGCCACTGTGTGTGTAGTAGGTCACTTCCATCTTGTGGAGACTGGCGCTCAGACCCGCGTTGAGTGGCTTGAGGTGCCCCATTTCCACTTTGGCAAAGGTGGGTGTCCAGGATGTATAGAAGTCCAGGTAGAGAGTGTTGATTGGTGGTGACGTTTGGACAGGTCTAGTGCTCGCTGTTCGCCTGGACGGAGAGAAAGGCATGAATACCCTGGCGCTTTTCCTGACGTTTTGATGGAGTGATAACACAGTTTGAGATTTTGAGCATAAAAAAACACCAGAATCATTGAGAAAAAACATTAGATAACAAAAATTATGCGATTTCTTTACATTTTAATTTGGCTTTTAATAACTTTTTTTATTAGATTATCACAGGCCAAGCCCTGCCTACCCTACCTGCCCTGACTGCCCTGCCTAGCCTGAATGCCCTGCCTACCCTGACTGCCCTGACTGCCCTGCCTACCCTGACTGCCCTACCTATCCTGCCTACCCTGACTGCCCTGACTGCCCTGCCTACCCTGACTGCCCTACCTACCCTGCCTACCCTGACTGCCCTACCTATCCTGCCTACCCTGACTGCCTTGACTGCCCTGCCTACCCTGACTGCCCTACCTACCCTGGCTACCCTGACTGCCCTGCCTACCCTGACTGCCCTACCTACCCTGGCTACCCTGACTGCTCTACCTATCCTGCCTACCCTGACTGCCCTGACTGCCCTGCCTACCCTAACTGCCCTGACTGCCCTGCCTACCATGCCTGCCCTGACTGCCCTGACTACCCTGACTGCCCTGCCTACCCTGACTGCCCTGCCTACCCTGCCTACCCTGCCTACCCTGCCTACCCTGACTGCCCTGACTGCCCTGCCTACCCTGACTTCCCTGACTGCCCTTCCTACCCTGACTGCCCTGCCTACCCTGACAGCCCTGCCTACCCTGACTGCCCTGAATGCCCTGCCTACCCTGACTGCCCTGCCTACCCTGACTGCCCTGACTGCCCTTCCTACCCTGACTGCCCTGCCTACCCTGACAGCCCTGCCTACCCTGACTGCCCTGAATGCCCTGCCTACCCTGACTGCCCTGCCTACCCTGACTGCCCTGCCTACCCTGACTGCCCTGACTGCCCTGCCTGCCCTGCCTACCCTGACTGCCCTGACTTCCCTACCTACCCTGACTGCCCTGACTGCCCTGCCTGCCCTGCCTACCCTGACTGCCCTGACTGCCCTACCTACCTACCCTGACAGCCCTGCCTACCCTGACTGCCCTGGATGCCATGCCTACCCTGACTGCCCTGACTGCCCTGCCTGCCCTGCCTACCCTGACTGCCCTGACTGCCCTACCTAACTACCCTGCCTACCCTTACTGCCCTGACTGCCCTGCCTACCCTGACTGCCCTGTCTACCCTGACTGCCCTGCCTGCCCTGCCTACCCTGACTGCCCTGTCTACCCTGACTGCCCTGCCTACCCTGGCTTCCCTGACTTCCCTGACTGCCCTGACTGCCCTGCCTACCCTGACTTCCCTGACTGCCCTACCTACCCTGACTGCCCTGCCTACCCTGACTGCCCTACCTACCCTGACTGCCCTACCTACCCTGACTGCCCTACCTACCCTGACTTCCCTGACTGCCCTGCCTACCCTGACTGCCCTGACTGCCCTACCTACCCTGACTTCCCTGACTTCCCCGACTGCCCTGCCTACCCTGACTGCCCTGCCTGCCCTACCTACCCTGACTGCCCTGCTTACCCTACCTACCCTGACTGCCCTACCTACCCTGACTGCCCTACCTACCCTGACTTCCCTGACTGCCCTGAATGCCCTACCTACCCTGACTGCCCTGCTTACCCTGACTGCCCTGGCTGCCCTACCTACCCTGACTGCCCTGCCTGCCCTACCTACCCTGACTGGCCTGCCTGCCCTACCTACCCTGACTGCCCTACCTACCATGTGTACCCTGACTGCCCTGCCTACCATGCTGCACATCATTTTGCGGAAGGTTGGGGCCAATATTGGCTGTTGAACCAAGAGGCAAAGAGGGCCATCCAAGACGTTTTTTTTATTAGTATGACATGACAAGGGTGCAGATGTTTTGTGAAGCCTCAATTTAATATGATTCATAAAGCCTTTATTAGCCGTGCTTATGCCAACCTTTCAGAGGCACGTGTTTACGTCATATATACGACATAGTGGATTAATGCCACAATTGACATTGGTGTTTATGTCACACAGTTAGGCCACATGAATTAGCTCTTTATAAAGCATGACATATGGTTATAGATGATTTGTTTCAATTACCACCAAGTGGCTTAGCCCTATCGATGCTATGTGTTGGGTATTTGCATTTCATGCCTTCCCGTTTGAAGGTGGCAGTGTAGCGATGGGTTAACTTTATTGGTGCGATGGTCCTAATGTAACCCTGCCTTTAACCTCTGTTGTCAACCTGATCATGTAACCCTGCCTTTAACCTCTGTTGTCAACCTGATCATGTAACCTTGCCTTTAACCTCTGTTGTCAACCTGATCATGTAACCCTGCCTTTAACCTCTGTTGTCAACCTGATAATGTAACCCTGCCTTTAACCTCTTTTGTCAACCTGATCATGTAACCCTGCCTTTAACCTCTGTTGTCATCCTGATCATGTAACCCTGCCTTTAACCTCTGTTGTCAACCTGATCATGTAACCCTGCCTTTAACCTCTGTTGTCAACCTGATAATGTAACCCTGCCTTTAACCTCTGTTGTCAACCTGATCATGTAACCCTGCCTTTAACCTCTTTTGTTAACCTGATCATGTAACCCTGCCTTTAACCTCTGTTGTCAACCTGATCATGTAACCTTGACTTTAACCTCTGTTGTCAACCTGATCATGTAACCCTGCCTTTAACCTCTGTTGTCAACCTGATCATGTAACCCTGCCTTTAACCTCTGTTGTCAACCTGATAATGTAACCCTGCCTTTAACCTCTGTTGTCAACCTGATCATGTAACCCTGCCTTTAACCTCTGTTGTCAACCTGATCATGCAACCCTGCCTTTAACCTCTGTTGTCAACCTGATCATGTAACCCTGCCTTTAACCTCTGTTGTCAACCTGATAATGTAACCCTGCCTTTAACCTCTGTTGTCAACCTGATCATGTAACCCTGCCTTTAACCTCTGTTGTCAACCTGATCATGCAACCCTGCCTTTAACCTCTGTTGTCAACCTGATCATGTAACCCTGCCTTTAACCTCTGTTGTCAACCTGATCATGTAACCCTGCCTTTAACCTCTGTTGTCAACCTGATCATGTAACCCTGCCTTTAACCTCTGTTGTCAACCTGATAATGTAACCCTGCCTTTAACCTCTGTTGTCAACCTGATCATGTAACCCTGCCTTTAACCTCTGTTGTCAACCTGATCATGCAACCCTGCCTTTAACCTCTGTTGTCAACCTGATCATGTAACCCTGCCTTTAACCTCTGTTGTGTATTTGTATATATTATGGATCCTCATTAGTTCCTGCCAAGGCCGCAGACCGATGCTGGCACTAAGACCTCACTCAATGAGCTGTATTCCACTATAAACAAACCGGAAAACGCTCATCCAGAGGCAGCACTTCTAATGGCCGGGGACTTTAATGCAGGGAAACTTAAATCCTTTTGAATAAATTTCTACCAGCATGTTAAATGTGCAACCAGAGGGAAAAAAGATCTAGACCACATTTACTTCACATACAGAGATGCATACAAAGCTCTCCCTCGCCCTCAAATTGGTAAATCTGACCATAATTCTATCCTTCTGATTCCTGCTTACAAGCAAAAAGCGAAAGCAGGAATCACCAGTAACTTGGTCAATAGAAAGTGGTCAGATGTTAAACTACAGGACTGTTTTGCTAGCACAGACTGGAATATGTTCCGGGATTCTTCCGATGGCATTGAGGAGTATACCACATCAGTCACTGGCTTCATCAATAAGTACATCGATGCTGTCGTCCCCACAGTGACTGTACGTACATACCCCAACCAGAAGCCATGGATTACAGGCAACATCTGCACTGAGCTAAAGGGTAGAGCTGCCGCTTTCAAGGAGCGGGACTCTAACCCGGACGCTTATAACAAATCCCAATATACCCTCCAACGAACCATCAAACAGGCAAAGCGTCAACACAGGACTAAGATTGAATCGTACTACACAGGCTCCGATGCTCGTCGGATGTGGCAGAACTATTACAGACTACAAAGGGAAACCCAGCCGAGAGCTGCCTAGTGACATGAGCATACCAGACGAGCTAAAATACTTCTATGCTCGCTTCAAGGCAACACTGACACATGCATGACAGCACCACGCTCTCCGTATCCGATGTGAGTAAGACCTTAAATAGGTCAACATTCACAAGGCCGCAGGACCAGACGGATTACCAGGACGTGTACTCTGAGCATGCGCTGACCAACTGGCAAGTGTCTTCACTGACATTTTCAACCTCTCCCTGTCTGAGTCTGTAATACCAACATGTTTCAAGCAGACCACCATAGTCCCTGTGCCCGAGAACACTAAGGTAACCTGCTTAAATGACTACCAACCCGTAGCCCTTACGTCTGTAGCCATGAAGTGCTTTGAAAGGCTGGTCATGGCTCACATCAACACCATTATCCCAGAAACCTTAGACCCACTCAATTTGCATACCACACCAACAGATCCACAGATGATGCGGTCTCTATTGTACTCCACACTGCCCTTTCCCACCTGGACAAAAGGAACACCTACGTTGGAATGCTATTCATTGACTACAGCTCAGCGTTCAACACCATAAAATGGCATTGTATCTGGTCAATCACAATTTTTCCAAAGAGTTTACTAAGGGTTTGTAGCAGGCTGATTGGTCAGCTATTTGAGTCAGTAAAGGGGGCTTATTATTATTTTTGTTTTTTGGAATTACTTTTGCTTTCCTCCAGGCCTGAGGGCACACACTATCTAGTAGGCTTAGATTGAAGAAAGATATGGCAAATAGGAGTGGCAATGTCCTCCGCTATTATCCTCGGTAATTTTCCATTGTTAGAACCCAGTGGTTTGTCATTGTTGATAGACAACAAAATAGTTTTCACCTCTTCCACACTCGCTTTATGGAATTTCAAAATGACATCGCTTGTCTTTCATAATTTGATTAGTTATACTTGGATGTGTAGTGTCAGCGTTTATTGCTGGCATGTCATGCCTAAGTTTGCTCATCTTGACAATGGAAAAACTATTGTATTTGGCAATAGCAGTGTTTTTGATGACTCCTTGCTGTCCCCAGTCCACCTGGCCGTGCTGCTGCTCCAGTTTCAACTGTTCTGCCTGCGGCTAAGGAACCCTGACCTGTCCACCGGACGTGCTACCTGTCCCAGACCTGCTGTTTTCAACTCTCTAGAGACAGCAGGAGCGGTAGAGATACTCTTAATAATCGGCTATGAAAAGCCAACTGACATTTACTCCTGAGGTGCTGACTTGTTGCACCCTCTACAACCACTGTGATTATTATTATTTGACCCTGCTGGTCATCTATGAAAATTTGAACATCTTGGCCATGTTCTGTTATAATCTCCACCCGGCACAGCCAGAAGAGGACTGGCCACCCCTCATAGCCTGGTTCCTCTCTTGGTTTCTTCCTAGGTTTTGGCCTTTCTAGGGAGTTTTTCCTAGCCACCGTGCTTCTACACCTGCATTGCTTGCTGTTTGGGGTTTTAGGCTGGGTTTCTGTACAGCACTTTGAGATATCAGCTGATGTACGAAGGGCTATATAAATACATTTGATTTGATTTGATTTTTGTGATGAATGAGCCATCTGATTCAATGAATGATGGAGCTGAGTTTGCCTTTTTGCCCCAAATGTCATTTGAAGTGCTCCAAAGCTTTTTACGATCATTCTTTATATCATTTATCTTTGTTTAATAGTGTAGTTTCTTCTTCTTTTCACGGCGCACCGGAGACCAAGATCGATGAGCTGGCACAATCCGCACCGGGCTGTACATGCGCACCAGAGACACCTTGCGCTTTACCGCATAACACGGTGCCTGCCCGGTCACTCGCTCCCCGCGGTAAGCACGGGGAGTTGGCTCAGGTCTATAACCTGACTCCGTCAATCTCCCCGTGTGCCCCCCCCCCAAAACATTTGGCAGGCACCTCTCGTGCTTCGATGACTTGCCTCCTCATACCGTCGCCGCTCCTCCTTAGCTGCCTTTAATTCCTCTTTAGGACGGTGATATTGCCCAGCCTGCCTCCAGGGTCCCTTACCGTCCAGGATTTCCTCCCAAGTCCCATGAGTCCAAAACACGCTGATCCTCCTTACCACGCTGCTTGGTCCATTTGTGGTGGGTAGTTCTGTCACGCTCGTCTGATGAAGAAGGAGTGGACCAAAGCGCAGCGTGGTACGTGTTCATGATATTTTTTTTAAATCAGAACACTAGAACAAAAATAACAAAGAGAAAACGAACAGTTCTGTAAGGTAGTTCTGTTTCAACAACAATGAATTATTAGCCGTTAGCATTTGATTTTCCCCCATGTACTTAATTAGCTTTCCTTGGAAAAGAGCAGAGAAAATATGTGTTTTAATTACAATCAACACCTTTCTTGAATATTCAAACAGAAGGAAATGGTCGTAATTAATCATTCTCCGTGATTCGAGTATCACTGTTGACAACTTTGGTGGAATTTCTTGGGAGGTAATGAAAAAAAAAAAGTGCCTGTGGAAAAAATGTGAATTTTTTAACACCCATTTTTGTAAGAAAACTAGCAAACGGATTGTGACACCATCAGGTGACCATTTAGGGAGTTTTCAGCTGATGAGAGGAAAAAAATCAATTTAACATGCATTGGGCTATCGTCACATTTATAATACGTAACATATCTTATCGATCTGATACATAATGTATCTAATGTATTTATTTGATATCAATAATAAATGGTTAAGGTAGACAGGTGGCATTCATTCAACCCCCATGTCCACTAATCTGTCACGACTGCTAATCAGATACACAGGGTTCCCTTCCAAATCATTCAAATGTGTCTGTCTGGCAAAAACCAATAACACACACCACGCAGCATCAATGAGATTCCACTAACAGGAAATAGGAACAACGGAGCGTTGCTTGCCAACCACTTTGGCTGCTGTGAATATAAAGAACTGAACTAATGAGAGTTGTTCTAGGACGGAGACAGAGAGACGTTCCCTTTTTCTCACCCCCGCACTGCCATCGAAGGTTGAACTGCTGTATCTGTGCTGCCTGGTGGCCACAAAAGTTTGAAAGAAATTCATTGATCTGAATATTGCATTTTTGTTTCCCAAGCAGGCAGTTCTACTGTAGTGTAGTCGTGATGGGGCTGTGAGGCTGAGTGGGTTTCCTCCCCTGCGGGGGAATTCTACAGCACTGGCATCCCAAATAGCTGCCTATTCCCTACCTAGAAACAAGTACTGCGCTATATAAGGAATACATATAGGCTATACTGTAGTGGTGCTGAGGTTGTGAGTCGGCAGTGTTCCTCCCTGTGAGGATCTTTAAGCCCTGGGGACCCTGCTGGCTCTGCCTGGCCAAGTGCTAAATGTCGCCCTATTCCCTACATAGTGCAAAACTTTTCAATAGCATAATTGAATACTAGCACAGGTCTCAGGGGAGATCAAACCGGGGGGATATATAGGGGCATGGTGGTTAGCATGGCCTGTGTCACAAATTACAACCCTATTCCCTATATAGAGCACTACTTTTGAGTGCTCTGGTCAAAAGTAGTGCACTATAATAGGGAATAGGGCTCTAGTCAAAAGTAGTGCACTATATAGGGAATAGGGCTCTGGTCAAAAGTAGTGCTCTATATAGGGAATAGTGCTCTGGTCAAAAGTAGTGCACTATATAGGGAATAGGGCTCTTGTCAAAAGTAGTGCACTATATAGGGAATAGGGCTCTAGTCAAAAGTAGTGCACTATATAGGGAATACGGCTCTAGACAAAAGTAGTGCACTATATAGGGAATACGGCTCTAGACAAAAGTAGTGCACTATATAGGGAATACGGCTCTAGACAAAAGTAGTGTACTATATAGGGAATAGGGTGTCATCTGGGACGTGAACTCTGGCTCTGCTTGGCTCCCACCAGTCACCCCGATGTGCTGTCGGCAGGATTGTAATAGTTTAAGTGTGGTTGCTTTGGTTGCCTAGGACAATGAAATAGCCAGCTTTCTCGGCGTGGCCACGATCAGCCGCCATGTTGGACTGAGATCTGGCTACCGCGTCCCAAATAGCACCATAGTCCCTATATATTAATCAAATCAAATCAAAGTGTGTTTGTACCGAAAACAACAGGTACAGTGAAATGCTTACTTACAGGCCCTGAACAAAAGGGACATTTTTAAGTAAAAAATAGGTATTAAGTGAACAATAGATAAGTAAAGTAATAAAAAACAAGAGTAAAAAGACAGGAAAAAATAACAGACTATTCATATGTGACAAACAGAGAGTAGCAGTAGCCTAAATAAGGGGCTGGGGGGGGGGGGGGGGGGGGCACAATGCAAATAGTCCGGGTAGCCATTTGATTACCTGTACAGCTGTTGAGAAGTCTTTTTGTCCTAGACTTGGCACTCCGGTACCGCTTGCCATGCGGTAGTAGAGAGAACAGTCTATGACTGGGGTGGCTGGGGTCTTTGACAATTTTTAGGGCCTTCTTCTGACACTGCCTGGTGTAGAGGTCCTGGATGGACAGGCAGCTTGGCCCCAGTGATGTACTGGGCCTTACGCACTACCCTTTGTAGTGCCTTGCGGTCGGAGGCCGAGCAGTTGCCGTACCAGGAAGTGATGCAACCAGTCAGGATGCTCTCGCGGCTGTAGAACCTTTTGAGGATCTGAGGACCCATGCCAAATCTTTTTAGTTTCCTGAGGGGGAATAGGCTTTGTCGTGTCCTCTTCACGATTGTCTTGGTGTGTTTGGACCATTCTAGTTTGTTGGTGATGTGGACACCAAGGAACTTGAAGCTCTCAACCTGCTCCACTACAGCCCTGTCAATGAGCTCTGCCCTCCTTTTCCTGTAGTCCACAGTCATCTCCTTAGTCTTTGTTACGTTGAGGGACAGGTTGTTATTCTGGCACCACCCGGCCAGGTCTCTGACCTCCTCCCTATAGGCTGTCTCATCGTTGTCGGTGATCAGGCCTACCACTGTTGTGCTGTCTGCAAATGTAATGATGGTGTTGGAGTCGTGCCTGGCCACGCAGTCGTCGGTGAACGTGGAGTACAGGAGGGGACTGAGCACTCACCCCTGAGGGTGTAGAACTTACGTTGAACTTATTATCTTATGAAAGATAACTACATCCCTGAACCACATGTACGTCTGTACCTAACAAAAGGGCAAAGGTCAGTTTGTGCGCAGCCAAGATCCAGCCCCCTCCCTGTGACACTAGAGACATTTAGATTCAACAGAATCCCTGAGAGGAAAGCTTGGGGTTATTGTGTGACCTTGGGGAAAGTCCATGTTGTGTTCTATTGCCCTCTGTACAATGACTTGAGACATGTTCTGTTTGATAATATGTCTGGTGGTCACCCTGTTTTGGCTACAGGAGGTAACATTTCTGGTGGTCACCCTGTTCTGGCTACAGGAGGTAACATGTCTGGTGGTCACCCTGTTTTGGCTACAGGCAGTAACATTTCTGGTGGTCACCCTGTTTTGGCTACAGGCAGTAACATTTCTGGTGGTCACCCTGTTTTGGCTACAGGCAGTAACATTTCTGGTGGTCACCCTGTTTTGGCTACAGGAGGTAACATGTCTGGTGGTCACCCTGTTTTGGCTACAGGAGGTAACATGTCTGGTGGTCACCCTGTTCTGGCTACAGGAGGTAACATGTCTGGTGGTCACCCTGTTTTGGCTACAGGAGGTAATATGTCTGGTGGTCACCCTGTTCTGGCTACAGGAGGTAATATGTCTGGTGGTCACCCTGTTCTGGCTACAGGAGGTAACATGTCTGGTGGTCACCCTGTTTTGGCTACAGGAGGTAATATGTCTGGTGGTCACCCTGTTTTGGCTACAGGAGGTAACATGTCTGGTGGTCACCCTGTTCTGGCTACAGGAGGTAATATGTCTGGTGGTCACCCTGTTTTGGCTACAGGAGGTAATATGTCTGGTGGTCACCCTGTTTTGGCTACAGGAGGTAACATGTCTGGTGGTCACCCTGTTTTGGCTACAGGAGGTAATATGTCTGGTGGTCACCCTGTTCTGGCTACAGGAGGTAATATGTCTGGTGGTCACCCTGTTTTGGCTACAGGAGGTAACATGTCTGGTGGTCACCCTGTTCTGGCTACAGGAGGTAATATGTCTGGTGGTCACCCTGTTTTGGCTACAGGAGGTAATATGTCTGGTGGTCACCCTGTTTTGGCTACAGGAGGTAACATGTCTGGTGGTCACCCTGTTTTGGCTACAGGAGGTAATATGTCTGGTGGTCACCCTGTTCTGGCTACAGGAGGTAATATGTCTGGTGGTCACCCTGTTCTGGCTACAGGAGGTAACATGTCTGGTGGTCACCCTGTTCTGGTTACAGGAGGTAACATGTCTGGTGGTCACCCTGTTTTGGCTACAGGAGGTAACATGTCTGGTGGTCACCCTGTTCTGGTTACAGGAGGTAACATGTCTGGTGGTCACCCTGTTTTGGCTACAGGAGGTAACATGTCTGGTGGTCACCCTGTTTTGGCTACAGGAGGTAATATGTCTGGTGGTCACCCTGTTCTGGTTACAGGAGGTAATATGTCTGGTGGTCACCCCTATTTGGCTAGAGGAGGTAATATGTCTGGTGGTCACCCTGTTCTGGCTACAGGAGGTAACATGTCTGGTGGTCACCCTGTTTTGGCTACAGGAGGTAACATGTCTGGTGGTCACCCTGTTCTGGCTACAGGAGGTAACATGTCTGGTGGTCACCCTGTTCTGGCTACAGGAGGTAACATGTCTGGTGGTCACCTTGTTTTGGCTACAGGAGGTAACATGTCTGGTGGTCACCCTGTTCTGGTTACAGGAGGTAACATGTCTGGTGGTCACCCTGTTTTGGCTACAGGAGGTAACATGTCTGGTGGTCACCCTGTTCTGGCTACAGGAGGTAACATGTCTGGTGGTCCCCCTGTTTTGGCTACAGGAGGTAACATGTCTGGTGGTCACCCTGTTTTGGCTACAGGAGGTAACATGTCTGGTGGTCACCCTGTTCTGGCTACAGGAGGTAACATGTCTGGTGGTCCCCCTGTTCTGGTTACAGGAGGTAACATGTCTGGTGGTCACCCTGTTTTGGCTACAGGAGGTAACATGTCTGGTGGTCACCCTGTTCTGGCTACAGGAGGTAACATGTCTGGTGGTCACCCTGTTTTGGCTACAGGAGGTAACATGTCTGGTGGTCACCCTGTTTTGGCTACAGGAGGTAACATGTCTGGTGGTCACCCTGTTTTGGCTACAGGAGGTAATATGTCTGGTGGTCACCCTGTTTTGGCTACAGGAGGTAACATGTCTGGTGGTCACCCTGTTTTGGCTACAGGAGGTAATATGTCTGGTGGTCACCCTGTTTTGGCTACAGGAGGTAACATGTCTGGTGGTCACCCTGTTTTGGCTACAGGCAGTAATATGTCTGGTGGTCACCCTGTTTTGGCTACAGGAGGTAATATGTCTGGTGGTCACCCTGTTCTGGCTACAGGAGGTAATATGTCTGGTGGTCACCCTGTTTTGGCTACAGGAGGTAACATGTCTGGTGGTCACCCTGTTTTGGCTACAGGAGGTAACATGTCTGGTGGTCACCCTGTTTTGGCTACAGGCAGTAATATGTCTGGTGGTCACCCTGTTTTGGCTACAGGAGGTAACATGTCTGGTGGTCACCCTGTTTTGGCTACAGGATGTAACATGTCTGGTGGTCCCCCTGTTTTGGCTACAGGAGGTAACATGTCTGGTGGTCACCCTGTTTTGGCTACAGGAGGTAACATGTCTGGTGGTCCCCCTGTTTTGGCTACAGGAGGTAACATGTCTGGTGGTCACCCTGTTCTGGCTACAGGAGGTAACATGTCTGGTGGTCACCCTGTTTTGGCTACAGGAGGTAACATGTCTGGTGGTCACCCTGTTTTGGCTACAGGAGGTAACATGTCTGGTGGTCACCCTGTTCTGGCTAGAGGAGGTAATATGTCTGGTGGTCACCCTGTTTTGGCTAGAGGAGGTAATATGTCTGGTGGTCACCCTGTTTTGGCTACAGGAGGTAATATGTCTGGTGGTCACCCTGTTTTGGCTACAGGAGGTAATATGTCTGGTGGTCACCTTGTTTTGGCTACAGGAGGTAATATGTCTGGTGGTCACCCTGAAGTGTTCTGGCTACAGGATGAACACAGGCTGGAGCTCTTTTTCAGAAATTGAGTTTTTGACATTGCACAATGAATTTTTTAAAGCCTGCGGGAGAAGGTAAAGTATATTGTTTGTGTAGTGTGACAAGGTCAAAGCTGCACACATGATTGACAATTATTCATTTAATTTGTTTAATAATGTAAAACAAAATGATTTGTGCTTTGTGCACGCTTGATATGGTGTCTGATAAGCCCATAGTGGCTGGGTACCAGTTGGTGTATGGAAATCAAATCAAAAGCCCATAGTGGCTGGGTACCAGTTGGTGTATGGAAATCAAATCAAAAGCCCATAGTGGCTGGGTACCAGTTGGTGTATGGAAATCAAATCAAAAGCCCATAGTGGCTGGGTACCAGTTGGTGTATGGAAATCAAATCAAAAGCCCATGGTGGCTGGGTACCAGTTGGTGTATGGAAATCAAATCAAAAGCCCATAGTGGCTGGGTACCAGTTGGTGTATGGAAATCAAATCAAAAGCCCATGGTGGCTGGGTACCAGTTGGTGTATGGAAATCAAATCAAAAGCCCATGGTGGCTGGGTACCAGTTGGTGTATGGAAATCAAATCAAAAGCCCATAGTGGCTGGGTACCAGTTGGTGTATGGAAATCAAATCAAAAGCCCATAGTGGCTGGGTACCAGTTGGTGTATGGAAATCAAATCAAAAGCCCATAGTGGCTGGGTACCAGTTGGTGTATGGAAATCAAATCAAAAGCCCATGGTGGCTGGGTACCAGTTGGTGTATGGAAATCAAATCAAAAGCCCATAGTGGCTGGGTACCAGTTGGTGTATGGAAATCAAATCAAAAGCCCATGGTGGCTGGGTACCAGTTGGTGTATGGAAATCAAATCAAAAGCCCATGGTGGCTGGGTACCAGTTGGTGTATGGAAATCAAATCAAAAGCCCATAGTGGCTGGGTACCAGTTGGTGTATGGAAATCAAATCAAAAGCCCATAGTGGCTGGGTACCAGTTGGTGTATGGAAATCAAATCAAAAGCCCATAGTGGCTGGGTACCAGTTGGTGTATGGAAATCAAATCAAAAGCCTATAGTGGCTGGGTACCAGTTGGTGTATGGAAATCAAATCAAAAGCCCATGGTGGCTGGGTACCAGTTGGTGTATGGAAATCAAATCAAAAGCCCATGGTGGCTGGGTACCAGTTGGTGTATGGAAATCAAATCAAAAGCCCATGGTGGCTGGGTACCAGTTGGTGTATGGAAATCAAATCAAAAGCCCATGGTGGCTGGGTACCAGTTGGTGTATGGAAATCAAATCAAAAGCCCATAGTGGCTGGGTACCAGTTGGTGTATGGAAATCAAATCAAAAGCCCATAGTGGCTGGGTACAAGTTGGTGTATGGAAATCAAATCAAAAGCCCATAGTGGCTGGGTACCAGTTGGTGTATGGAAATCAAATCAAACACTCTATCAATCAATAATATGGTGCCCTACGTTTAAACATAGTCCCCTGGGCCCTGGTAGTGCATTATATAGGGAATAGGGCTCTGGTCTATAGTAGTGCACTATATAGGGAATAGGGTTCCATAGAGCTCTGGTCTAATGTAGTGCACTATATAGGGAATAGGTCTCTGGTCTAAAGTAGTGCATTATAATAGGGAATAGGGCTCTGGTCTAAAGTAGTGCATTATAATAGGGAATAGGGCTCTGGTCTAAAGTAGTGCACTATACAGGGAATAGGGTTCCATAGGGCTCTGGTCTAAAGTAGTGCACTATACAGGGAATAGGGTTCCATAGGGCTCTGGTCTAAAGTAGTGCACTATACAGGGAATAGGGTTCCATAGGGCTCTGGTCTAAAGTAGTGCACTATATAGGGAATAGGGTTCCATAGGGCTCTGGTCTAAAGTAGTGCACTATATAGGTTATAGGGTTGCATAGGGCTCTGGTCTAAAGTAGTGCACTATACAGGGAATAGGGTTCCATAGGGCTCATGTCTAAAGTAGTGCACTATACAGGGAATAGGGTTCCATAGAGCTCTGGTCTAAAGTAGTGCAGTATATAGGGAATAGCGTTACATAGAGCTCTGGTCTAAAGTAGTGCACTATACAGGGAATAGGGTTCCATTTGGGATGCAGTCACTGTTAATGAGGGGAGCTAATTGTCTCCTAACTTGACTGTCTGTCTATGACAGCTTTACCATGTGTTTTCCTATGGCCGGAGGAATGTGGGATAGAACCGGGGATACAAGGAGAATGAATGCTTGCGTGTGTGTGTGTGTGTGTGTGTGTGTGTGTGTGTGTGTGTGTGTGTGTGTGTGTGTGTGTGTGTGTGTGTGTGTGTGTGTGTGTGTGTGTGTGTGTGTGTGTGTGTGTGTGTGTGTGTGTGTGTGTGTGTGTGTGTGTGTGTGTGTGTGTGTGTGTGTGCTTGCGTGTGTGTGTGTTTATGAGACCATAATGTATGCATGAGTCACAGATATGAGAGCATTGTAACACCAGTATAGAGAGAGTAATTCTATGTATTGTGTACAGTGAAGATATCATTCTATGTGTCATATACTGTACAGTGAGGATATCATTCTATGTGTCATATACTGTACAGTGAAGATATCATTCTATGTGTCATATACTGTACAGTGAGGATATCATTCTATGTGTCATATACTGTACAGTGAAGATATCATTCTATGTGTCATATACTGTACAGTGAAGATATCATTCTATGTGTCATATACTGTACAGTGAGGATATCATTCTATGTGTCGTGTACAGTGAATATATCATTATATGTGTCATGTAATCAAAGATATCAAATAAATAAAATCACAAAATGTGAACTAATTCCTCTCTCAATAATACTGTGCCATATACAAAGTATGTACTTAGTGTGCTCAGAATAAAGTAACTGATAAAATAGCTGAGGTTCTCCGATTGCTTGTCTTAAAGGTACAGTATCATTTAGTAACAGTTTCTAATGAACAAGGGACATTCTGTTGACATTATAATGTCTAGTTGCTTGACTGAAGATCGTTTTCCAGTGGACAGATCAGTTGACATTATTCAGCAACAGAGCCCAGAGCAAGGCTGTCTAGGTATTCCAGCCCAGAGCAAGGCTGTCTGGGTATTCCAGCCCAGAGCAAGGCTGTCTGGGTATTCCAGCCCAGAGCAAGGCTGTCTGGGTATTCCAGCCCAGAGCTAGGCTGTCTGGGTATTCCAGCCCAGAGCCAGGCTGTATGGGTATTCCAGCCCAGAGCTAGGCTATCTGGGTATTCCAGCCCAGAGCCAGGCTGTCTGGGTATTCCAGCCCAGAGCCAGGCTGTCTGGGTATTCCAGCCCAGAGCCAGGCTGTCTGGTTATTCCAGCCCAGAGCCAGGCTGTCTGGTTATTCCAGCCCAGAGCCAGGCTGTCTGGGTATTCCAGCCCAGAGCCAGGCTGTCTGGGTATTCCAGCCCAGAGCCAGGCTGTCTGGTTATTCCAGCCCAGAGCAAGGCTGTCTGGGTATTCCAGCCCAGAGCTAGGCTGTCTGGGTATTCCAGCCCAGAGCAAGGCTGTATGGTTATTCCAGCCCAGAGCTAAGCTGTCTGGGTATTCCAGCCCAGAGCCAGGCTGTCTGGGTATTCCAGCCCAGAGCTAGGCTGTCTAGGTATTCCAGCCCAGAGCCAGGCTGTCTGGTTATTCCAGCCCAGAGCAAGGCTGTCTGGTTATTCCAGCCCAGAGCAAGGCTGTCTGGGTATTCCAGCCCAGAGCCAGGCTGTCTGGTTATTCCAGCCCAGAGCAAGGCTGTCTGGGTATTCCAGCCCAGAGCCAGGTTGTCTGGGTATTCCAGCCCAGAGCCAGGCTGTCTGGTTATTCCAGCCCAGAGCCAGGCTGTCTAGGTATTCCAGCCCAGAGCCAGGCTGTCTGGATATTCCAGGAAACACTGGCAGCTATTTACTTCTAAAAATAGAACCCAGAAATAATACATCTTCTTATCTTTGTCCACAATGTCAAGAGATGACGTTGCTGAAAATGGACTGCAGTTGTGGAAGATTTAGATAGGGCATGTTTGTGTTACTGCTGGAGGACATAGATAGGTCCTGTTTGCTGTCTCCTCTTATCCAAACAGAAACCTAGTCGGGTTGTTCCACTAACATAAACCTAGCTGGATTGTTCCACAAACAGAAACCTAGTTGGATTGTTCCACAAACAGAAACCTAGTTGGATTGTTCCACTAACAGAAACCTAGTTGGATTGTTCCACAAACAGAAACCTAGTTGGATTGTTCCAAAAAACAGAAACCTAGTTGGATTGTTGAACTAACATAACCCTAGTTGGATTGTTCCACAAACAGAAACCTAGTTGGATTGTTGAACTAACATAAACCTAGTTGGATTGTTCCACAAACAGAAACCTAGTTGGATTGTTCCACAAACAGAAACCTAGTTGGATTGTTGAACTAACATAAACCTAGTTGGATTGTTCCACAAACAGAAACCTAGTTGGATTGTTCCACAAACAGAAACCTAGTTGGATTGTTCCACAAACAGAAACCTAGTTGGATTGTTCCACAAACAGAAACCTAGTTGGATTGTTCCACTAACAGAAACCTAGTTGGGTTGTTCCACAAACAGAAACCTAGTTGGATTGTTCCACAAACAGAAACCTAGTTGGATTGTTCCACTAACAGAAACCTAGTTGGATTGTTCCACAAACAGAAACCTAGTTGGATTGTTCCACAAACAGAAACCTAGTTGGATTGTTGAACTAACATAAACCTAGTTGGATTGTTCCACAAACAGAAACCTAGTTGGATTGTTCCACAAACAGAAACCTAGTTGGATTGTTCCACAAACAGAAACCTAGTTGGATTGTTCCACAAACAGAAACCTAGTTGGATTGTTCCACAAACAGAAACCTAGTTGGGTTGTTCCACTAACAGAAACCAAGTTGGATTGTTCCACAAACAGAAACCTAGTTGGATTGTTCCACAAACAGAAACCTAGTTGGATTGTTCCACTAACAGAAACCTAGTTGGGTTGTTCCACAAACAGAAACCTAGTTGGATTGCTCCACAAACAGAAACCTAGTTGGATTGTTCCACAAACAGAAACCTAGTTGGATTGTTCCACAAACAGAAACCTAGTTGGATTGTTCCACTAACAGAAACCTAGTTGGATTGTTCCACAAACAGAAACCTAGTTGGATTGTTCCACTAACAGAAACCAAGTTGGATTGTTCCACAAACAGAAACCTAGTTGGATTGTTCCACAAACAGAAACCTAGTTGGATTGTTCCACAAACAGAAACCTAGTTGGATTGTTCCACAAACAGAAACCTAGTTTGATTGTTCCACAAACAGAAACCTAGTTGGATTGTTCCACAAACAGAAACCTAGTTGGATTGTTCCACTAACAGAAACCTAGTTGGATTGTTCCACAAACAGAAACCTAGTTGGATTGTTCCACAAACAGAAACCTAGTTGGATTGTTCCACAAACAGAAACCTAGTTGGATTGTTCTACAAACAGAAACCTAGTTGGATTGTTCCACTAACAGAAACCTAGTTGGATTGTTCCACAAACAGAAACCTAGTTGGATTGTTCCACAAACAGAAACCTAGTTGGATTGTTCCACAAACAGAAACCTAGTTGGATTGTTCTACAAACAGAAACCTAGTTGGATAGTTCCACAAACAGAAACCTAGTTCGCTTGTTCTACAAACAGAAACCTAGTTGGATTGTTCCACAAACAGAAACCTAGTTGGATTGTTCCACAAACAGAAACCTAGTTGGATTGTTCCACAAACAGAAACCTAGTTGGATTGTTCTACAAACAGAAACCTAGTTGGATTGTTCCACAAACAGAAACCTAGTTGGATTGTTCTACAAACAGAAACCTAGTTGGATAGTTCCACAAACAGAAACCTAGTTCGCTTGTTCTACAAACAGAAACCTAGTTGGATTGTTCCACAAACAGAAACCTAGTTGGATTGTTCCACAAACAGAAACCTAGTTGGATTGTTCCACAAACAGAAACCTAGTTGGATTGTTCTACAAACAGAAACCTAGTTGGATTGTTCCACAAACAGAAACCTAGTTGGATTGTTCCACAAACAGAAACCTAGTTGGATTGTTCCACAAACAGAAACCTAGTTGGATTGTTCTACAAACAGAAACCTAGTTGGATTGTTCCACAAACAGAAACCTAGTTGGATTGTTCCACAAACAGAAACCTAGTTGGATTGTTCCACAAACAGAAACCTAGTTGGATTGTTCCACAAACAGAAACCTAGTTGGATTGTTCCACAAACAGAAACCTAGTTGGATTGTTCCACAAACAGAAACCTAGTTGGATTGTTCCACAAACAGAAACCTAGTCGGATTGTTCCACAAACAGAAACCTAGTCGGATTGTTCCACAAACAGAAACCTAGTTGGATTGTTCTACAAAAAGAGCCTTTAATGTCACTTTGATGTTTAACGTAGAAATTGTGCACCAATATAATGCATTTTAATAGCCTGCTGTATTAAAAGTAAATGCCCTTTAATATAGACCACCTGGATAATTCAATCAAACTGATTCTTAATGAATTAAGGTTTGCTAAAGTGACAAAATTCACCAAAATGCTCCAAGTTTAAACATAATTGTGAGGCTGAATTATTTTGTTATTTTTGATCGAAAAAGTCATTTCTGAAGATGATTATTAATTTAATGCGATTAGTGATTTATTTACGTCTGTCTCTTATTTTAAGGTCAAGCCTGTTACATGAAATGAACGCTTGTTTTAATATGGTGAAGTATTTATTTTAAAAAACTACAATAATAAAAATAAAACAATGAACATTAAAAATTATAATTTTTAACAGGTGAGCTAGTTTTTCTGTTTTTGGCTATTTTCTGGTGTTTTGTGATGGAAAACTGAGCAGGTCAAGCATAACACGTCAACTCTGTTACTCAGATAGACTAGGAATGTAAATAAATATGTACAGTTCCAGTCAAAAGTTATGACACACCTACTCATTCAAGGGTTTTCTTTATTTTACTATATTCTACATTTTTATAATAATAGTGAAGACATCAAAACTATGAAATAACACATATTGAATCATGTAGTGACCAAAAAAGTGTTAAACAAATCAAAATATTTTTGATGTTTTAGATTCTTCAAAGTAGCCACCCTTTGCCTTAATGACAGTTTTGAACACTCTTGACTTTCTCTCAACCAGCTTCACCTGGAATGCTTTACCAATTAAATGGTCTGACGGAGATGTGGACATACTCGGTATAAAAATCCCAAAAGAAAGAAATGATCTCACTCCAATACATTTTTATAGAAAGTTAGCAAAAATAGATAAGATCTTGCTACCATGGAAAGGAAAATACCTGTCTATTTGTGGGAAAATCACCCTGATTAACTCTTTAATCATATCACAGTTTACCTATTTGCTTATGGTTTTGCCTACACCTAGTGACCTGCTTTTTAAATTATATGAACAAAAAATATTCAATTTTATTTGGAACGGCAAGCCAGATAAAATTAAAAGGGCCTATTTATATAACGAATATGAATTCGGGGGGCAGAAATTATTAAATATTAAAGCATTAGCCTGTCTAGGATCAGCGTGGCGCTAGCGGCACACCCCCCCCCCCCCCCACTGAAAAACCAGTGCCGCGAAATTCAAAAAAAATATTTTTTTTAAATATTTAACTTTCACACATTAAAGTCCAATACAGCTAATGAAAGACACAGATCTTGTGAATCCAGTCAACATTTCCGATTTTTAAAATGTTTTACAGGGAAGACACAATATGTAAAGATGTACATCTATTACCTAAAAACACATTAGCATAATCCACCATCTTTTATTTGTCCACCAACACCAGTAGCCATCACCAATTCGGCTAAACTAAGATATTTATAGCCCCTAACCAACAAAAAAACTCATTAGATGACAGTCTGATAACATATTTATGGTATGGGATAGGTTTTGTTAGAAAAAAGTGCATATTTCAGGTAGATGGCATAGTTTACAATTGCACCCACCATCACAAATGGACTAGAATAATTACAATGAGCAACGTGTTTACCTAACTACTAATCATCAAACATTTCGTAAAAATACACAGCATACACAAATCGAAAGACACAGATCCTGTGAATACAGACAATATTTCAGATTTTCTAAGTGTCTTACAGCGAAAACACAATAAATCGTTATATTAGCTTAGCACATAGCAATTAGCAGCCCAGCATTGATTCTAGCCAAAGTGAGCGATAAAAGTCAACATCGCCAAAAGATATTAATTTTTTCACTAACCTTCTCAGAATTCTTCCGATGACACTCCTGTAACATCACATTACAACATGCATATACAGTTTGATCGAAAATGTTTATATTTAGCCACCAAAATCATGGTTAGACAATGTGAAATGTAGCTCAGCTGGTCAGAAAATGTCCTTGCGCCACTTAGACAGTGATCTACTCTTATACATAAATACTCATAAACGTGACTAAAAAATATAGGGTGGACAGGGATTGATAGACAATTTAATTCTTAATACAATTGCGTTATTACATTTTTTAATTTATCCTTACTTTTCAATACAGTTTGCGCCAAGCGAAGCTACGTCAAAAAACATGGCGTCCTAAGCCACTAAAATGTTTCGACAGAAACACGATTTATCATAATAAAAATGTCCTACCTTGAGCTGTTCTTCCATCAGTATCTTGGGCAAAGGATCCTTTCTTGGGAGAAATCGTCTTTTGGTGGAAAGCTGTCCTCTTGCCATGTGGAAATGTCAACTGCGTTCGGGATGAACTGAAAAGCGTGCCCAACTTTTCACATCGTTGCAAAAATAAATGTCCCAAAATCGCACTAAACGGATATAAATTGCTATAAAATGCTTTAAATTAACTACTTTATGATGTTTGTAACTCCTATAACGAGTGAAAAGATGACCGGAGAAATATAACAGGCTAAACTAACGCTTGGAACAGGAGAGGGTCGGTGTCTTCCACGCGCGTTACGCAGCAAGAAAAGACTTGCTAGCTAAAGGTTTTTTTCATTTGTAGTGCCTGTGAACGCGCAATCGACCCCGTTGGAATCGTCATCACGTAAAGGCATCCAGGGGAAGACGTAAGAAGTGTCCGTATAGTCATAGCAACGACAGTGCCCTTTTAACTGACTTCAGAAAAGTGGCCAACATTTCTCAAATCTGACTCCATGTCAGGGAAATTGCTGTAGAATGGGCTCTGTTCCACTTAGAGACAAAATTTCAACTCCTATAGAAACTATAGACTGTTTTCTATCCAATAATAATAATAATATGCATATTGTACGATCAAGGATTTTGTGGGAAGCCGTTTAAAAAATTAGCCAAATTAGCATAAATAGTCTAAACAGCGCCCCCATCCCCAACAGGTTTAAACCTCTCACTAAAGGCATCAGTCATACAAAAGTTATACTTAAATCCAAACTGGTTCTCTAGTAGATTGGTACGAATGTCTCATCCTATGTTCAAGAAGGGCCTTTTTCCCTTTATTCAGATTACACCTGCTCACTTTCGGTTGTTTGAAAAGGAAATAATCTCCAAAATATCTTTATTTTTTAAACAAGCCTTAGAAAGTTGGTTGCAATTTCAGTTTAATCCACCTGAAAGGACGGAACAAATAGTACAACAAATCTTGTGGTTAAATTCAAATATTGTAATTGATTAAAAAAAATGTATTTATCGAAGAAATGTTTAAAAAGGTATAATTTTTGTGAATGATATCATAAATAGGACTGGTGGAGTAATGTCACACATACAGCTAACACAGACATATGGAAATGTCTGCTCTACCCAAAATTACAACCAATTAATTGCAGCATTACCACAAAAATTGGAAGAGGCAGGTAGAAGGGGATAAAAGTAAGGAACTTGTATGTCGGCCCTGTATTAAAGAACATAAATGGTTAAAGAAACGTGTGATAAATAAAAACATATACCAATTTATTTTAAGGACCAAAAAACTGACAGCTGTGCCATATAAATTGCAAAATAGTTGGGAAGAGATTTTCGATGTACCCATTCCATGGCACATGGTTTATGAATTGATACGCAAAACAACGCCGGATTCAAAACTTCACATTTTTCAATTTAAATTATTGTACAAAATTCTTGCAACTAATAGAATGTTATATATATGGGGGATACAATCTTCCCAGCTCTGTAGATTCTGCTGTGAGGAGGCAGAGTCACTAGATCATTTATTTTGGTATTGTCCGCATGTAGCTCGTTTTTGGTCACAGGTCCAGGAATGGTTGAAGAATTGCAACATTTGCGTAGAACTAACGCTACAGATAGCAATACTGGGGGATTTGAAAAGCCATAATCAATAATATAATAATTATTTTAGCAAAAAAATATATTTTTAATTTACAATCCGTGGAAGCTATGAGAATAGGAAGATTCAATTCTTTTGTGAAGCATCACAGCACAGTTGAAAAATATATGGCAAATAAAAATCCGAAATGGATGATGTTGGAAGATAGATGGGAAGGTTTGAGTGGAGCTGAAGGGTGGGACTAATAACAAGATAAACAATGTAGGGCATACGGGATCTGTGAAATATGTATAGGTGCGGAGCTATTGTGAAATAGCACAGTTACAAGTGGAAATCAAACTGGATGGACAACAGAAATAGATGAAGGACTAAGAACAAACAAGAGAGAACTATTATAAAGTAGACTGTGTCTGTAAAATGTGTATAAGATGTATAAATTGAAGGTAAAAACAGACATGTTTATCAGTTTACTCCAATTGGGGGATCGGTGGTAGGGTTTGCGGGGAATAATAATAAAGGTATACTCTTTAAAAAAGTATGTATGTCTATATAGGTATGTGTATGTATATATGTGTGTATGTGTATGGATATATATATTTACCCCCAAAAATATGGGGGAATGGAAATGATGCAGACAATTACATTGGAAACAACATTCTTTCCGCAATATTAAGCTGATCCACCCCTAAGAAAAAAAAAAAAAAAAAAAAAAACAGTCTTGAAGTGGTTCCCACATATGCTGAGCATACGTTGGCTGCTTTTCCTTCACTCTGCGGTCCAACTCATCCCAAATCATCTCAATTGTGTTGAGGTCAGGTGATTGTGGAGGTAGGGTCATCTGACGCAGCACTCCATCACTCTCCTTGGTGAAATAGCCCTTACATAGCCCTTAGCTTGGAGGTGTGTTTTGCGTCATTCTCCTGTTGAAAAACAAATGATAGTCCCACTAAGCGCAAACCAGATGGGATGGCGTATCGCTGCAGAATGCTGTTGTAGCCATGCTGGTTAAGTATGCCTTGAATTCTAAATAAATCACTGACAGTGTCACTAGCAAGCACCCCCACACTATCACACCTCCTCCTCCATGCTTCATGATGAGAACCACACATGCAGAGATCATCCGTTCACCTGCAGCAATTTGACTATGAAGACCTGATTCACACAGTCTCCTCTGAACAGTTGATGTTGAGATGTGTCTCTGTGAAGCATTTATTTGGACTGCAATTTCTGAGGCTTGTCACTCTAATGAACTTATCCTCTGCAGCAGAGGTAACTCTGGGTCTTCCTTTCCTGTGGCGGTCCTCATGAGAGACAGTTTCATCATAGCGCTTGATGGTTTTTGCGACTGCTCTTGAAGAAACTTTCAAAGTTCTTGAAGGATTGACTGACCTTCATGTCTTAAAGTAATGATGGACTGTCATTTCTCTTTGCTTTTTTGAGCTGTTCTTGCCATAATATGGACTTGGTCTTTTACCAAATAGGGCTATCTTCTGAATACAAAACCTACCTTTTCACAAAACAACTGAATCGTTCAAACACATTTAAGAAGGAAAGAAATTCCTCTATTTAACAATTAACCAGGCACACCTGGTAATTGAAATTCATTCCAGGTGACTACCTCATAAAGCTTGTTGAGAGAATGCCAAGAGTGTGCAAAGCTGTCATCAAGGCAAAGGGTGGCTACTTTGAACAAATGTTTTACACTTTTTTGGTTACTACATGATTCCATATGTGTTATGTCATAGTTGATGTCTTCACTAGTATTCTACAATGTAGAAAATAGTACAAATAAAGAAAACGCCTTGAATGAGTAGGTGTGTCCAAACCTTTGACTGGTACTGTATATTTTGTGAAGCCTGCATTCAATTGCCAACTCCCTGTTGCACACAACCAGCTCCCATTCCCTTTGTCAGGGGATTCATGGCTGATTTAAGAAGAAATCATCAACCCTGTTAATTTATTTGGAACTTAATATAGTATTTTTTATTTAACCTCTTGAGATGGTAAAAAGTGTTTTTCATGAAGTCAAACATGTGCTCTTTATGACAGAATGTCAAAATGATGTGAAATCAAAAGTTTTCTTTTGAGCCACTTCTCAAAAGGCACCGAATTGGTGGAACGACCCAGGAAGTCAGGAGTGTTGTCAAGGCATGTCATTCTGCAGTGCACAACGAAGAGGATGTGCAACAACACTAAGAAGAGGAAAGAAGAAAATGGAAACCGTCTTGGAATCAGATCTAAAAAGGTTTTTAACCCCCCCCCCCCCCCCCCGAAGTGAACCTCAAAAAAGCAAAGTGAGGTATGAATGTTTAACTAATATCAGGATTGTGTTGTGATTGGTTGTGCTTTTAGGGCCTAAGTGCTCTTTCTAAATCATTTTAGTATGTTGTGCCTCCTCAGTTTGGCTCTGATGATTAATAATTACTGAGATTCCCTTTGCTGCCCTCAGCTTGGCATGGCAGCAGCGAGGACGGCATCTAGCGTACTACTTTTGACCAGACGCTCTGAGCTCTCCCACCAAGACCAAGATACTACTACATAGGACTCTGGTCAAAAGTAGTGCACTATATAGGGAATAGGGTGCCAGTTGGAACGGACAAAGTGGCCTGAATATCCATACTAGCATCCTAAATAGTAGGCCGTTTGAGTGAATTTAATAGTATGTAACATTTAGAAAATCTAGTAAACTTTAAATGCCCGATTTAAATTTTTTAAATTTAACCTTTATTTAACCAAGCAAGTAATTTAAGAGCAAAATCTTATTTACAATGACGCTCTACCAAAAGGCAAAAAGCCAAAAAGACGGGGTCTGGAATTAAAAATTAAATATAGGACAAAACAAACATCACGACAAGAGAGACAACACTACACAAAGAGAGACCTAAGACAACAACATAGCATGGCAGCAATACATGACATCACAACATGGTTGCAACACAACATGGCAGCAGCACAACGTGTTAGCAGTACAAAACATGGTACAAACAGCAGCACAAAGGCTAGAAGGTAAATACAACAATACATCACACAAAGCAGCCACAACTGTCAGTAAGAGAGTCCATTTTTTGTACCTTTATTTAACTAGGCAAGTGAGTTAAGAACCAATTCTTATTTTCAATGATGGCTTGGGAACAGTTGGGAACCTCTTAGCGCTAGGGGTCAGATTATTTTTTTCTTTTCTTTAAACGTTCCCAACGTAACGGAGATTTTCTCTGGCCCAGATCGTAGAATATGCATATAATTTACAGATTAGGATAGAAAACACTCCAAAGTTTCCAAAACTGTCAAAATATTGTCTGTGAGTATAACAATACCTATTCTGCCGGCGAAAACCTGAGATAAAATAACCCGGATGTGATTATTATTTTTTTAATCTGTGTTTCCTGACCCGGCTATCCTCCATTTAAAGGGGTATCAACCAGATTCCTTTTCCAATGGCTTCCTCAGGCTGTGACCAGACTTTAGACATAGTTTCAGGCTTTATTTTGAAAAATGAGCGAGATGTTTCATAACTAGTCAGGTGTCCTCTGAATATTTCCTGCGTCCGACAGAGGGGCTCCCCATTTTCCGTTTCTCTCTTATTAAAGAATAGGTTATGGACCGTTTGAAATATTATCGATTATGTTTGTTAAAAACAACCCGAGGATTGATTATAAAAAACATTTGACATGTTTCTACGACCGTTACGGATACTTTTTGAAATTTGTCGAACGTTTTCTCAAACATAATTCGCAACAAGTGGCTTCGGGACAAGTCTCTGAATGTCCTTGAGTGGCCCAGCCAGAACCCAGACTTCAACCCGATCGAACATCTCTGTAGATACTTGAAAATAGCTGTGCAGCGATGCTCCCCATCCAACCTGACAGATATTCAGAGGATCTGCAGAGAAGCAGGTGTGCCAAGCTTGTAGCATCATAGCCAAGAAGACTCAAGGCTTTAATTGCTGCCAAAGGTCCTTCAACAAAGTAAAGGGTCTGAATACTTATGTAAATGTATTATTTCCATTTTAAAATATATGTAAACTCAGCAAAAAAGAAACGTCCTCTCACTGTTAACTGCGTTTATTTTCAGCAAACTTAAAACCTGTTATGGACAGGGGGCAGTGTTTTCACTTTGAACAAATTGCGTACCCAAACAAAATTTCCTCCTACTCTGCCCCAGAAGGTAATACATGCATATTATTATTACTATTTTATAGAAAACACTCTGAAGTTTCTAAAACGGTTTGAATTATGTCTGTAAGTAGAACAGAACTCATTTGGCAGACAAAAACCTGAGAAGACTTCCAAACAGGAAGTGAGAACTCGATTTTCAAAACAGTGCCAAATGATACCCCATATAGTTATGGATAAGCAAACACTTCCTAGGGCTTCCACTAGATGTCACCTGTCTTAGCCTATTGGCGACAGTCTGCACACTGATGGAGAGATTGTGCGTTCCTGGTGTAACTCGGGCAGTTGTTGTTGCCATCCTTAACCTGTCCCGCAGGTGTGATGTTCGGATGTTACCGATCCTGTGCAGATGTTGTTACACGTGGTCTGCCACTGTGAGGACGATCAGCTGTCTATCCTGTCTCCCTGTAGCGCTGTCTTAGGCGTCTCACAATACGGACATTGCAATTTATTGCCCGGGCCACATCTGCAGTCCTCATGCCTCCTTTCAGCATGCCTAAGGCACATTCATGCAGATGAGCAGGGAACCAAGGCATCTTTCTTTTGGTGTTTTTCAGTAGAAAGGCCTCTTTAGTGTCCTAAGTTTTCATAACTGTGACCTTAAATGCCTACCGTCTGTAAGCTGTTAGTGTCTTAACGACCGCTCCACAGGTAAATGTTCATTAATTGTTAATGGTTCATTGAACAAGCATGGGAAACAGTGTTTAAACCCTTTAAAATGAAGATCTGTGAAGTTATTTGGATATTTACGAATTATCTTTGAAAGACAGGGTCCTGAAAAAGGGACGTTTCTTTTTTTTTTGCTGAGTTTACATTTGAAAAAAATTGTCATTATGGGGTATTGTGTGTAGATTGATGAGGGAAAAAATATATATTTAATCCATTTTAGAATAAGTCTGTAAAGTAACAAAATGTGTGAAAAGTTAAGGAGTCTAAATACTTTCAGAATGCACTTAATTATAGTTGCTGTGTAGCGTATCAAACACAGTTTTCAGAACATGATTTTTAAATGAACCAATCAATAAAGATGTTAGTAGATTAACTCTTTTTAGAAAGCAACTTCTATCAGCATTTACAACGTTTACTGTTGTTGCACAACATGTTGCGATGTTTTCTGTTGATGTTTTCTGCTGGTTAAAAACTTCTTTAGGCTAGGGGGCTGTATTCGGAATTTCGGATGACTGACGTGCACAAAGTAAACTGCCTGTTACTCAAGCCCAGAAGCTAGGATATGCATATAGTTGGTAGCATTGGATAGAAAACACTCTGAAGTTTCTAAACATGTTAAAATAATGTCTGTGAATATTACAACATTTACTGTTGTTGCACAGCATGTTGCAATGTTTTCTGTTGATGTTCTCTGCTGGTTAACTGGCTGAGTAGGGCTCATCAGAGGTATAGATGGTTAACTGACTGAGTAGGGCTCATCAGAGGTATAGATGGTTAACTGTCTGAGTAGGGCTCATCAGAGGTATAGATGGTTAACTAGCTGAGTAGGGCTCATCAGAGGTATAGATGGTTAACTGACTGAGTAGGGCTCATCAGAGGTATAGATGGTTAACTAGCTGAGTAGGGCTCATCAGAGGTATAGATGGTTAACTAGCTGACTTGGGCTCATCAGAGGTATAGATGGTTAACTAGCTGACTTGGGCTCATCAGAGGTATAGATGGTTAACTGACTGAGTAGGGCTCATCAGAGGTATAGATGGTTAACTGGCTGAGTAGGGCTCATCAGAGGTATAGATGGTTAACTGACTGAGTAGGGCTCATCAGAGGTATAGATGGTTAACTGACTGACTTGGGCTCATCAGAGGTATAGATGGTTAACTAGCTGAGTAGGGCTCATCAGAGGTATAGATGGTTAACTGACTGAGTAGGGCTCATCAGAGGTATAGATGGTTAACTGACTGAGTAGGGCTCATCAGAGGTATAGATGGTTAACTGACTGAGTAGGGCTCATCAGAGGTATAGATGGTTAACTGACTGAGTAGGGCTCATCAGAGGTATAGATGGTTAACTAGCTGAATTGGGCTCATCAGAGGTATAGATGGTTAACTGGCTGAGTAGGGCTCATCAGAGGTATAGATGGTTAACTAGCTGACTTGGGCTCATCAGAGGTATAGATGGTTAACTGGCTGAGTAGGGCTATTCAGAGGTATAGATGGTTAACTGACTGAGTAGGGCTCATCAGAGGTAGAGATGGTTAACTGGCTGACTTGGGCTCATCAGAGGTATAGATGGTTAACTGGCTGAGTAGGGCTCATCAGAGGTATAGATGGTTAACTGGCTGAGTAGGGCTCATCAGAGGTATAGATGGTTAACTAGCTGAGTAGGGCTCATCAGAGGTATAGATGGTTAACTGGCTGATTAGGGCTCAGAGGTATAGATGGTTAACTGACTGAGTAGGGCTCATCAGAGGTATAGATGGTTAACTAGCTGAGTAGGGCTCATCAGAGGTATAGATGGTTAACTGGCTGATTAGGGCTCAGAGGTATAGATGGTTAACTGACTGAGTAGGGCTCATCAGAGGTATAGATGGTTAACTAGCTGAGTAGGGCTCATCAGAGGTATAGATGGTTAACTGGCTGATTAGGGCTCAGAGGTATAGATGGTTAACTGACTGAGTAGGGCTCATCAGAGGTATAGCTGGTTAACTGGCTGAGTAGGGCTCATCAGAGGTATAGATGGTTAACTGGCTGAGTAGGGCTCATCAGAGGTATAGATGGTTAACTGGCTGATTAGGGCTCAGAGGTATAGATGGTTAACTGACTGAGTAGGGCTCATCAGAGGTATAGCTGGTTAACTGGCTGAGTAGGGCTCATCAGAGGTATAGATGGTTAACTGGCTGAGTAGGGCTCATCAGAGGTATAGATGGTTAACTAGCTGAGTAGGGCTCATCAGAGGTATAGATGGTTAACTGACTGAGTAGGGCTCATCAGAGGTATAGATGGTTAACTGACTGAGTAGGGCTCATCAGAGGTATAGATGGTTAACTGACTGAGTAGGGCTCATCAGAGGTATAGATGGTTAACTGGCTGAGTAGGGCTCATCAGAGGTATAGATGGTTAACTGACTGAGTAGGGCTCATCAGAGGTATAGATGGTTAACTGGCTGAGTAGGGCTCATCAGAGGTATAGATGGTTAACTGGCTGAGTAGGGCTCATCAGAGGTATAGATGGTTAACTGGCTGAGTAGGGCTCATCAGAGGTATAGATGGTTAACTGACTGAGTAGGGCTCATCAGAGGTATAGCTGGTTAACTGGCTGAGTAGGGCTCATCAGAGGTATAGATGGTTAACTAGCTGAGTAGGGCTCATCAGAGGTATAGATGGTTAACTGACTGAGTAGGGCTCATCAGAGGTATAGATGGTTAACTAGCTGAGTAGGGCTCATCAGAGGTATAGATGGTTAACTGACTGAGTAGGGCTCATCAGAGGTATAGATGGTTAACTAGCTGAGTAGGGCTCATCAGAGGTATAGATGGTTAACTGACTGAGTAGGGCTCATCAGAGGTATAGATGGTTAACTGACTGAGTAGGGCTCATCAGAGGTATAGATGGTTAACTGACTGAGTAGGGCTCATCAGAGGTATAGATGGTTAACTGACTGAGTAGGGCTCATCAGAGGTATAGATGGTTAACTGACTGAGTAGGGCTCATCAGAGGTATAGATGGTTAACTGACTGAGTAGGGCTCATCAGAGGTATAGATGGTTAACTGGCTGAGTAGGGCTCATCAGAGGTATAGATGGTTAACTGACTGAGTAGGGCTCATCAGAGGTATAGATGGTTAACTGGCTGAGTAGGGCTCATCAGAGGTATAGATGGTTAACTGACTGAGTAGGGCTCATCAGAGGTATAGATGGTTAACTGGCTGAGTAGGGCTCATCAGAGGTAGAGATGGTTAACTAGCTGAGTAGGGCTCATCAGAGGTATAGATGGTTAACTGGCTGATTAGGGCTCAGAGGTATAGATGGTTAACTGACTGAGTAGGGCTCATCAGAGGTATAGATGGTTAACTAGCTGAGTAGGGCTCATCAGAGGTATAGATGGTTAACTAGCTGACTTGGGCTCATCAGAGGTATAGATGGTTAACTAGCTGACTTGGGCTCATCAGAGGTATAGATGGTTAACTGGCTGAGTAGGGCTCATAAGAGGTATAGATGGTTAACTGACTGAGTAGGGCTCATCAGAGGTATGGATGGTTGACGTGAAACATTGCTGGGACTGTTGTGAAGATGTAGTGTGTCTATATGAACACACACACACACACACACACACACACACACACACACACACACACACACACACACACACACACACACACACACACACACACACACACACACACACACACACACACACACAAACCGCCTGGTACGGCAACTGCTCCGCCCACAACTGTAAGGCTCTCCAGAGGGTAGTGAGGTCTGCACAACGCATCACCGGGGGCAAACTACCTGCCCTCCAGGACACCTACACCACCCGATGTCACAGGAAGGCCATAAAGATCATCAAGGACAACAACCACCCAAGCCACTGCCTGTTCACCCCGCTGTCATCCAGAAGGCGAGGTCAGTACAGGTGCATCAACGCAGGTACCGAGAGACTGAAAAACAGCTTCTATCTCAAGGCCATCAGAATGTTAAACAGCCACCACTAACATTTAGCGGCCGCTGCCAACATACTGACTCAACTCCAGCCACTTTAATAATGGGAATTGATGGAAATTATGTAAAAATGTATCACTAGCCACTTTAAACAATGCCACTTAATATAATGTTTACATACCCTACATTACTCATCTCATATGTATATGTATATACTGTACTCTATATCATCTACTGCATCTTGCCATCTTTATGTAATACATGTATCACTAGCCACTTTAAACTATGCCACTTTATGTTTGCATACCCTACATTACTCATCTCATATGTATATACTGTACTCTATACCATCTACTGCATCTTGCCTATGCCGTTCTGTACCATCACTCATTCATATATCTTTATGTACATATTCTTTATCCCTTTACACTTGTGTGTGTATAAGGTAGTAGTTGTGGAATTGTTAGGTTAGATTACTTGTTGGTTATTACTGCATTGTCGGAACTAGAAGCACAAGCATTTCGCTACACTCGCATTAACATCTGCTAACCATGTGTATGTGGCAAATACAATTTGATTTGATTTGACAAACACACACACACACACACACACACACACACACACACACACACACACACACACACACACACACACACACACACACACACACACACACACACACACACACACACACACACACAAACTTGTTTTCCCTACAGTGGGACTATAGTGACCTGCTTTCTTGCGCTCTCTTCCTCTCCCCCTCCAGAGAAGTCATGATGTATATTCTAAGTGAGCAACGAGACGCAGCAAGCTGTCCATTTGATCATTACACAGTTTGAAGAGGGAAGCTGTTGGCCGGTAGAGTGTATCGGGACTTAGGCTGCAGCTCAAATGGTCCCCTATTCCCTACATAGTGCACTACATTTGACCAGAATAGGGTACCGTCTCTCTCTCTCTTTCTCTCTCTCTCTCTCTGTGCATGCTGGGAGTGTTTTGTAGTTGAGAGGCCGTGTGGAGGGCTATGTCCTTACTTATTTTCTCCATTCTTTCCTTGGTCTTTTCTTTTCAATACTTTACTTTCTATTTGTTTGCTCTCTCATCCTCAGAGACGAGGAGAGTATTGGGGGAACTCGAGCGTAGTATCAGTGATGTGGAGCTGGTGGGGCAAGGCAATGTAGGCCTCCAAGCTAATTTAACTGAAATACGTAGGGTCCTGGTTAGTTTTGTCCAGGTTAAAGAAAAGGGAGCACCTGTAAGAGCAAGGCTCTCCATGCTTTTGGTTTGGAAAAACAGAGTGGTGAAGCCGAGGGTATGCACTGTCTACGTCTGTCTGATGGGCGAGTGACCTCTGTGGTGGGAGAGGTGCGGGAGCGGACTGTGGAGATTAATACTGAGTTGTATAGGTCAGAACTGTGTGATCCTATGTGTGCTCAAGTTTTGTTTGCAGATCTCCCTAAGCTCTCTCTGGCAGAGGGTTGTCCCAGTAACAGGCAGAGGCCGTAACCCAGATGTCCCCCAGGGCTCGATGGACTGGATGGTTCCATAAAGAATTCCGGGGAATAATTGGACTGGACTTCTTTTGCGTGTTAGTGCGTCGAAGTAGGAAAGTTGCCGAAGAGCTGTCGTCGGGCGGCTCTGATTCTCCTGCTCAAGAAAGACTTTTTTTTTTTTTTTTCTTAGGGGTGGATCAGCTTAGTATTGCGGAAAGAATGTTGCTTCCAATGTAATTGTCTGCATCATTTCCATTCCCCCATATTTTTTTGGGTAAATATATATATCCATACACGTATGCATACATATACACATATATACATACACATACCTATATAGACATACATACTTTTTTAAAGAATATGCCTTTATTATTATTCCCCGCGACCCTACCACCAATCCCCCAATTGGAGTAAACTTATAAACACTTCTGCTTTTACCTTCAATTTATACATCTTATACACATCTTACAGACACAGTCCACTTTACAATAGTTCTCTCTTATTTGTTCTTAGTCCTTCCTCTATTTCTGTTGTCCATCCAATTTGATTTCCACTTGTAACTGTGCTATTTCACAAAAGCTCCGCACCTATACACATTTCACAGATCCCGTATGCCCTATATTGTTTATCTTGTTATTAGTCCCACCCTTCAGCTCCACCCAACCCCTCCCATCTATCTTCCAACATCATCCATTTCGGATTTCTATTTGCCATACATTTCTCAACTGTGCTGTGATGCTTCACAAAAGACCTGAACCTTCCTATTCTCATAGCTTCTACAGATTGTAAATTAAAAATAAACATCTTTGCCAAAATAATTATTATATTATTGATTGATTGACTATGGCTTTTCAAATCCCCCAGTATTGCTATCTGTAGCGTTAGTTTTAGGCAAATGTTGCAATTCTTCAGCCATTCCTGGACCTGTGACCAAAAACGAGCTACATATGGACAATACCAAAATAAATGATCTAATGACTCTGCCTCCTCACAACAGAATCTGCAGAGCTGGGAAGATTGTATCCCCCATATATATAACATTCTATTAGTTGCAAGAATTTTGTACAATAATTTAAATTGAAAAATTCGAAGTTTTGAATCCGGCGTTGTTTTGCGTATCAATTCATAAACCATGTGCCATGGAATGGGTACATCGAAAATCTCTTCCCAACTATTTTGCAATTTGTATGGCACAGCTGTTAGTTTTTTGGTCCTTAAATGAAATTGGTATATGTTTTTATTTATCACACTTTTCTTTAACCATTTTTGTTCTTTAATACAGGGCCGACATACAAGTTCCTTACTTTTTTCCCCTTCTACTTGCCTCTTCCATTTTTGTGGTAATGCTGCAATTAATTGGTTGTAATTTTGGGTAGAGCAGACTTTTCCATGTCTGTGTTAGCTGCATGTGTGACATAACTCCACCAGTCCTATTTATGATATCATTCACAAAAATTATACCTTTTTTAAACATTTCTTCGATAAATACAGTTTTTTTATCAATTATTATATTTGAATTTAACCACAATATTTGTTGTACTATTTGTTCCGTCCTTTCAGGTGGATTAAACTGAAATTGCAACCAACTTTCTAAGGCTTGTTTAAAGAATAAGGATATTTTGGAGATCATTTCCTTTTCAAACAACCGAAAATGAGCAGGTGTAATCTGAATAAAGGGAAAAAGGCCCTTCTTGAACATAGGATGAGACATTCGTACCAGTTTACTAGAGAACCAGTTTGGATTTAAGTATAACTTTTGTATGACCGATGCCTTTAGTGAGAGGTCTAATGCTTTAATATTTAATAATTTCTGCCCTCCGAATTCATATTCGTTATATAAATAGGCCCTTTTAATTTTATCTGGCTTGCCGTTCCAAATAAAATTGAATCTTTTTTGTTCATATAATTTAAAAAACAGGTCACTAGGTGTAGGCAAAACCATAAGCAAATAGGTAAACTGTGATATGACTAAAGAGTTAATTAGGGTGATTTTTCCACAAATAGACAGGTATTTTCCTTTCCATGGTAGCAAGATCTTATCTATTTTTGCTAACTTTCTATAAAAATTTATTGGAGTGAGATCATTTCTTTCTTTTGGGATTTTTATACCGAGTATGTCCACATCTCCGTCAGACCATTTAATTGGTAAACTACATGGCAATATAAAATGTGTATTTTTTAGTGATCCAATACGTAATATGGTACATTTATCATAATTTGCTTTTAATCCAGAGAGGATAGCAAAGGTATCTAGATCCTCTATGAGGCCCTGGAGAGACTCTAGTTGTGGTTTTAAAAGAAAACATGAATCATCAGCGTACAATGACACCTTAGTTTTTAAGCCATGGATTTCTAATCCTTTAATATTAATGTTTGATCTAATTTTAACAGCTAACATTTCGATGGCAATAATAAATAGATATGCCGATAGTGGACAACCTTGTTTTACTCCTCTAGATAGTTTAAAACTTTCTGAGATGTAGCCATTATCTGAGATGTAGCCACATTTTACACCTAGGGTTACTATACATAATTTTAACCCATTTTATAAGAGATTCCCCAAAATTGAAATATTCTAGGCATTTATATATAAACTCCAGTCGTACTTTATCAAAAGCCTTTTCAAAATCAGCTATGAAAACCAGGCCTGGTGTCCCCGATATCTCATAGTGTTCTATTGTTTCCAGCACTTGCCTTATATTATCTCCAATGTATCGTCCATGTAAAAAACCTGTCTGATTAGGATGAATAATATCTGACAAAACTTTTTTTATTCTATGCGCCAAGCATTTTGCTAGGATTTTTGCATCACAACACTGAAGTGTAAGAGGTCTCCAATTTTTTAATTGGACTGGATCTTTATATATACCACTTGGGTCCTGTTTCAGTAATAACGATATCAGACCTTCTTGTTGTGTGTCTGATAATCTACCATTTATATAGGAGTGGTTAAAACAAGTTAATAATGGTCCTTTGAGTATATCAAAAAACGTTTTGTATACTTCCACTGGTATGCCATCCAGCCCTGGAGTTTTCCCATCTTTAAAGGCCCCAATTGCAACAAGCAGTTCCTCCTCTGTAATTTGGCCTTCACATGAGTCTTTCTGTTCAGATGTTAATTTTACATCATTAATAGGAAAAAAATCCATACAATTAGTTTCAGTTAATGGAGATGGAGGAGCCTGAAACGAAAACATATTCTTAAAGTACTTTACTTCCTCTTTCAAAATATCATTTGGTGAATCATGCGTGACTCCATCATTTGTCACAAGTTTTAATACATTTTTTTTGGTAGCATTTCTATATTGAAGATTGAAAAAGAATTTGGTGCATTTTTCCCCATATTCCATCCAGTTCGCTTTATTTTTATAATATATTACACTGGATCTTTCTTGAATAAGTTCCTCCATTTCTTTTTGTTTTTCCTCTAAATTATTCTGTGCCTCTATGGTACCGTTTTTATTGCTATCTAACTGTACTGTTAGTCCTTCAATTTCCTTTGTTAATATGGACTCTTTTGATCTAAATTGCTTTTGTTTTATAGATGAGTACTGAATTGCATGGCCTCTAAAGGCACACTTAAAAGTGTCCCATACAATAAGGGGATCTGCTGTACCTATGTTATGTATGAAAAAGTCAGTTATAAAATCTTCTGTCCTAGTTCTAAACAATTTATCATCTAGTAGACTTTGATTAAATTTCCAGTATCCTCGCCCACGTGGAAATTCTGTAAGAAAAATATATATGCCAATTATGTGATGATCCAACCGCATTCTATCCCCTATCAACACTTTTTTAACTTTTGGTGCCAGAGAGAATGGAATAAGAAAGTAGTCAAGACGACTAGCTTGATTCAGCCTCCGCCATGTATATCTCACTAAATCAGGGTATTTAAGTCTCCATATATCCACTAATTCCAATATATCCATGACATTCATGATTTCCTTAAGTGCCTGAGGGTGATAATTTGTAGTGTGATTTCCTTTCCGGTCTATAGAGCTATTTAACCTGTTGGGGATGGGGGCGCTGTTTAGACTATTTATGCTAATTGGGTAATTTTTGAAACGGCTTCCCACAAAATCCTTGATCGTACAATATGCATATTATTATTATTATTGGATAGAAAACAGTCTATAGTTTCTATAGGAGTTGAAATTTTGTCTCTAAGTGGAACAGAGCCCATTCTACAGCAATTTCCCTGACATGGATTCAGATTTCAGAAATGTTGGCCACTGTTCTGAAGTCAGTTAAAACGGCACTGATATTGCTATGACTATACGGACACTTCTTACGTCTTCCCCTGGATGCCTTTACGTGATGACGATTCCAATGGGGTCGATTGCGCGTTCACAGGCCCTATAAATCAAAAAACCCTGTAGCTAGCAAGTCTTTCCTTGGTGCGTAACGCGCGTGCTGGACACCGACCCGCTCCTGTTCCAAGCGTTAGTTTAGCCTGTTATATTTCTCCGGTCATCTTTTCACTCCTTATAGGAGTTAAAAACATCATAAGGTAGTTAATTTAAAGCGTTTTATAGCAATTTATATCCGTTTAGTGCGATTTTGGGACATTTATTTTTGCAACGATGTGAATAGTTGGGCACGCTTTTCAGTTCATCCCGAACGCAGTTGGCATTTCCACATGGCAAGAGGACAGCTTTCCACCAAAAGACGATTGCTCCCAAGAAAGGATCCTTTGCCCAAGATACTGATGGAAGAACAGCTCAAGGTAGGACATTTTTATTATGATAAATCGTGTTTCTGTCGAAACATTTTAGTGGCTTAGGACGCCATGTTTTTTGACGTAGCTTCGCTTGGCGCAAACTGTATTGAAAAGTAAGGATAAATTAAAAAATGTTATTCCGCAATTGTATTAAGAATTAAATTGTCTATCAATCCCTGTCCACCCTATATTTTTTAGTCACGTTTATGAGTATTTATGTATAAGAGTAGATCACTGTCTAAGTGGCGCAAGGACTTTTTCTGACCAGCTGAGCTACATTTCACATTGTCTAACCATGATTTTGGTGGCTAAATATAAACATTTGCGATCAAACTCTATATGGAATGTGTAATATGATGTTACAGGAGTGTCATCGGAAGAATTCTGAGAAGGTTAGTGAAAAAATTAATATCTTTTGGCGATGTTGACTTTTATCGCTCACTTTGGCTAGAATCAATGCTGGGCTGCTATGTGCTATGTGCTATGCTAATATAACGATTTATTGTGTTTTCGCTGTAAGACACTTAGAAAATCTGAAATATTGTCTGTATTCACAGGATCTGTGTCTTTCGATTCGTGTATGCTGTGTATTTTTACGAAATGTTTGATGATTAGTAAGTAGGTAAACACGTTGCTCTAAGTAGTTTTTCTATTCCATTTGTGACGGTGGGTGCAATTGTAACCTATGCCATCTACCTGAAATATGCACTTTTTTCTAACAAAACCTATCCCATACCATAAATATGTTATCAGACTGTCATCTAATGAGTTTTTTTGTTGGTTAGGGGCTATAAATATCTTAGTTTAGCCGAATTGGTGATGGTTACTGGTGTTGGTGGACAAATAAAAGATGGTGGATTATGCTAATGTGTTTTTAGGTAATAGATGTACATCTTTACATATTGTGTCTTCCCTGTAAAACATTTTAAAAATCGGACATGTTGACTGGATTCACAAGATCTGTGTCTTTCATTAGCTGTATTGGACTTTAATGTGTGAAAGTTAAATATTTAAAAAAAATATTTTTTTTGAATTTCGCGGCACTGGTTTTTCAGTGGGGGGGGGGGGGGTGTGCCGCTAGCGCCACGCTGATCCTAGACAGGTTTTAAGACCGTATTAAAATCTCCCATTATAATAATAGAGTCTAGTGTTGCTTGTAGAGTTGATAAGTTCTTATATATATTTTCAAAGAAGCTTGGATCATCATTATTCGGACCGTATAGGTTAACAAGCCATATTTGTTTATTGTCCAATAACATATTTAAAATAATCCATCTACCTTGAGGATCTGTTTGGACAATTTGCACATTTGGATCAAAATTATTGTTAATTAAGATCATCACCCCTTTTGAATTTCTTTGCCCATGGGAGAAATATATTTTGCCCCCCCAGTTCTTTTTCCACAAAACTTCATCTAAAACTGTTGAATGGGTTTCCTGTAAACAATAAATATTATAATCCTTCTCTTTTAGCCAGGTAAATACTGATCGTCTTTTCTTATTATCTGCTAAGCCATTACAATTGTAACTGGCTATACTTATTTTACCACTTACCATGAGACACACCTTTCATTCTTTTAATCAGAATATATTTTTGTAAACGTACTATTAAAACGTAACATAATGATTGAGTGTCTATATAGTTGTACCATGATATTTGCATTTCTACTAAGTAAACCTCCAATTGGTCCCTACTATTCCACCCGCTAAAAGGCCTCATCTCGAGATGGCTTGTCATCCCAATGCCCGGCAGACCACCCTCGACCCCCTGTCTCCCATAGCCCTGAACCGACTGGGATCCATTCTTTGAAAAGAGCATACAGTTCCATTTACCGAATTGAAGTAAATCAATTGCCATATGCATTTCCATTGCCATCACCTCGATTTGTATTATATATAGCTGTGGATCATCCTCTATTGTACCTTACATCTTTTACTTCTTCTTTCGCAACAGTTGTGGGATACACACATACACACTCAGCCCTTACCCCCACACAACCATAAGCTCACTTTCTCAACAGTTGCACCATCCCAGAGCCCAACTCAAGATGGGTCATGATTTCCAAATGCCATTGCAGTTGCAGCTGCATGAGAAGGCCTGCAAGACCGCGCAAAAAAATAAGCAAAAATTGAAATTTATTTACCATTGTCATATCCTAGATAATGGCCGTCAAATGTACACCCTATTCCTGAAAAAAACACCCACAATACGGCCACCAGTCATGACCATGTCCCCACGCATCTCCATGCAGTCCGACCTTGATTCTGTGCCACCAGGGCCACAATAATATACCCCCTCTCTGAATGTCCGAGTGTGACCCCCTCCCCATGGGTTACTGCAGCTAGTGTTGCCAGTACTGCCACTGCCTGGGTGGGGGTACCCCACCGGAATCCCCACCGGCTAGGTACAAGGTCGTCAAGGTTCTCATTAGCAGCTTTGAGAAATTCCTTGTATATTTTCCTCTCCCTTTAGGGGGCTTTGGCTTTGCAGGACCAACCCTGCCAAGCAGGCTCAGAATCTTGAGGGGGCAGTGCTGCTCTTGGTCTCTGACCTCATTTTAGCTGCATATAGACCGCTTACAGCGAGCACATAAAACAGTTAGGGACTTCTCCTTAATATCTGGGTCATTCAGGTGGGTGTCTAGGGTATAGGGCCATAGACAGTACCATTAAAATAGGATAATAATTAGATATAATTTATTAAGATAAAAAAAATGTAGTTTTCCATGATAGGACAATAAATAAATAAGACGTATAATTCATTATAAAAGTATATCCATCATCTGAACAACATTGAAAGCCCTCTCATACCCGGCTCACAGCAATACATTGGCTCTGGGATATGCAACCATTTCATTACTCACTCACTCAACTTTCCAAACATAACAAATAAGATAAAAAATAAAATAAACACAAACCATACCATCCACACATACTGTGCCTTCTGTTTACTTAGTTTTTATCTTCACTATGTTGAATTAGTGCTTGTGTGTTCAATTAGTTATATGTGAAGATTTATAAAAAAGCTATATTTTTTGTTGTATTGTTACAATCAGTAACCGGGCTTGAATTGTGTTTATTTTCCTCGTCTATGAGAATTTTGTAAATTTTAAAATAACCATGGAGTAGTCTTTGTGTCTCTGAACAACTGGTTATCAATATATAGTTTATCAACGACGAGAGCTACTCGTTTCGCTTTTAATCTGTTTTCTTTGAAAATTGGATACAGAACTTTGCGCCGTTCTGCAATTTCTTTCGGAAACTGATCATTCATGCCAATTTTGGTCCCAGCAAGTCTTTTACCTAGGCTTTTAACCATTATTTTATCTTCAAATGAAGCAAATTTTGCAACGATTGGGCGTTCGTACCTCTGCCCTCTCTGTCCGAAGCGGTGAACACGTTCAAGTTGGATTTTGTCGACAACTTCGCATGGAATCTGAAGCGCTGTACGGAGGAACTCTCTAACTATAGATTCAGGAACTTCTCCTTCTTTTTCTTGGATACCTGTAAGTACCAAATTCTCTCTCATGGATCTAGTTTGAATCTCCAGTAAGGCTTCCTTCAGAACGATGTTCTCTTTTTTAATTCCATTCATTTCGGTTTGAATCTTATTGACTGTCCCTTTTAGCGCGTGTGTTTCCTTCTCCAATGTCGCAGCTTTTTCATCACTCATCTCTAGGCTTGCCTTTAACTCTTTTATATCCTTACTAAGTAATTCAAGTAAACCCAGTTTGTCATTTATTGATTTTAACCTGTTGAGGATGGGGGCGCTGTTGAGACTATTTATGCTAATTGGGTAATTTTTGAAACGGCTTCCCACAAAATCCTTGATCGTACAATATGCATATTATTATTATTATTGGATAGAAAACAGTCTATAGTTTCTATAGGAGTTGAAATTTTGTCTCTAAGTGGAACAGAGCCCATTCTACAGCAATTTCCCTGACATGGAGTCAGATTTCAGAAATGTTGGCCACTGTTCTGAAGTCAGTTAAAAGGGCACTGTTATTGCTATGACTATACGGACACTTCTTACGTCTTCCCCTGGATGCCTTTACGTGATGACGATTCCAATGGGGTCGATTGCGCGTTCACAGGCACTACAAATGAAAAAACCCTGTAGCTAGCAAGTCTTTTCTTGGTGCGTAACGCGCGTGGAGGACACCGAGCCGCTCCTGTTCCAAGCGTTAGTTTAGCCTGTTATATTTCTCCGGTCATCTTTTCACTCGTTATAGGAGTTAAAAACATCATAAGGTAGTTAATTTAAAGCGTTTTATAGCAATTTATATCCGTTTAGTGCGATTTTGGGACATTTATTTTTGAAACGATGTGAATAGCCGGGCACGCTTTTCAGTTCATCCCGAACGCAGTTGGCATTTCCACATGGCAAGAGGACAGCTTTCCACCAAAAGACGATTACTCCCAAGAAAGGATCCTTTGCCCAAGATACTGATGGAAGAACAGCTCAAAGTAGGACATTTTTATTATGATAAATCGTGTTTCTGTCGAAACATTTTAGTGGCTTAGGACGCCATGTTTTTTGACGTAGCTTCGCTTGGCGCAAACTGTATTGAAAAGTAAGGATAAATTAAAAAATGTAATTCCGCAATTGTATTAAGAATTAAATTGTCTATCAATCCCTGTCCACCCTATATTTTTTAGTCACGTTTATGAGTATTTATGTATAAGAGTAGATCACTGTCTAAGTGGCGCAAGGACATTTTCTGACCAGCTGAGCTACATTTCACATTGTCTAACCATGATTTTGGTGGCTAAATATAAACGTTTTCTATATGGATTGTGTAATATGATGTTACAGGAGTGTCATCTGAAGAATTCTGAGAAGGTTAGTGGAAAAATTAATATATTTTTGGCGATGTTGACGTTATCGCTCACTTTGGCTAGAATCAATGCTGGGCTGCTATGTGCTATGTGCTATGCTAATATAACGATTTATTGTGTTTTCGCTGTAAGACACTTAGAAAATCTGAAATATTGTCTGTATTCACAGGATCTGTGTCTTTCGATTCGTGTATGCTGTGTATTTTTACGAAATGTTTGATGATTAGTAAGTAGGTAAACACGTTGCTCTAAGTAGTTTTTCTATTCCATTTGTGACGGTGGGTGCAATTGTAACCTATGCCATCTACCTGAAATATGCACTTTTTTCTAACAAAACCTATCCCATACCATAAATATGTTATCAGACTGTCATCTGATGAGTTTTTTTGTTGGTTAGGGGCTATAAATATCTTAGTTTAGCCGAATTGGTGATGGCTACTGGTGTTGGTGGACAAATAAAAGATGGTGGATTATGCTAATGTGTTTTTAGGTAATAGATGTACATCTTTACATATTGTGTCTTCCCTGTAAAACATTTTAAAAATCGGACATGTTGACTGGATTCACAAGATCTGTGTCTTTCATTAGCTGTATTGGACTTTAATGTGTGAAAGTTAAATATTTAAAAAAAAAAAAAAATTTTGAATTTCGCGGCACTGGTTTTTCAGTGGGGGGGGGGGGGGGGTGCCGCTAGCGGCACGCTGATCCTAGACAGGTTAACAGATCAGTTTCGACCTTTACCATTCCCGGTGGTGAGAATATTAAATCGTCAGTATCTGTCGAAGAATCTCGCTTGCGTTTTGTAAACGGTTCCCCTGTCTTATTCTCCGTCATGTTTGGTTGTTGTCTGTGTTCGTAATATTTGTCGATAAATGTCTCTAGTCTTAGGATTTGTTTTGTGTTATTATCCAGATTGAAGGTTTATCACTCACCAGATTATGTAGTGCTAATATTTTAGTCTATTTAGCAGATATTTCGAATATTATGTTTTACCTTGAGGTGCTCTACATAACTTCGTTCAGTCCGCCATTACCTTTCAAGAAAGACTTATGTAAACTTAAGAAATGGAGGCCTGTGGCATTGTTCTGTGCGGATTACAGATTTTTGCCAAGGTCCTCAGCTAACAGACTGAAGTCCCATCTGGACTCTATAGTACACAAGGACCAGACGTATTGTTTACGGGACGCTCAATCACAGACAACTTGTTCTTAATCAGGGACATGTTGGACTTGCCGAGAGGTTCTATTGTGAACTTTGGACTGGTCTCTTTAGATCAAGAGAAGTCTTTATATAGAGTGGACCGTGAGTGTCTGTTTAAAGTGTTTGGGGAAAGGTTTTTGGCGTTTGTGATGTTGTATGCTGGGACGTCATGTATGGTCAAGGTGGGAGGGGGGTGGCTCAGTAGGCCAGTCTGGGTGAGACGGGGCATTAGACAGGGATGCCCTCTATCGGAGCAGTTATATACACTAGCCATTGAGCCTTTTTTGGGCCTGCTACGTCGGGGACTGCAGGAAGTGTGCTGGACAGGCATAGCTGTGTTGACAGGCATAGCAGTGTTGGCATACGCAGACAGACAGACAGACAGACAGACAGACAGACAGACAGACAGACAGACAGACAGACAGACAGACAGACAGACAGACCACAGTGTACCATCAGAGCAGAAAGATTTGTGACCTTGTCAGGGATGGGCAGGATACGGCGGCACTAGAGACTAGTCTGAAGGTGTACAAGGGAGCTTCGTCAGCTAAGGTGAACAGGAGCAAGAGCAAAGCTCTGTTATGTAGGGTATGGAAGGATACCCCTCCCCCCCCCACCCTGCTTCCAGGGGGTTTGTAGTGTGGTTATGAAGGGCTTAACATTTTGGGGGTGTACCTGGGCTCAGAGAGGTGGGTCAGGAAGAACTGGGAGGGGCTGTCACAGGCAGTGGTGTCAAGACTGGCCAGGTGGGGGTGGCTCCTGTCCCAATTGTCATATAGAGGGAGGGTGCCGATAATCAACAACCTGGCGGCATCTTCCATTTTTTCTGTTCGTGTATCATTTGCTGAAGTCAGCAGTGTTGTATATGTCCGTACATGAAGGAGGACAGGGCCTGGTGGAACTGGAGAGCAGGGTGGCTGCATTCTGACTAAAGGCGGCGCAGAGACTGCTGTACCATACTGATGTTGGCTGGAGGGAACCAGCATGCGCGCTGCTGAGGAGAGCTGGCAGATTAGGGTTGGACCGGGCAGCTGTTCCTCATGAAGCTGGAGAGGCTGAGTATAGCAGGTCTCTCTGATTTTTACTCTGCGGTGCTGAGGGTCTGGCAGCTGCTAAGGCCCACACGAGAAGGGAGTGTGGAGCCTGGGCTGTGGGTGTGAGAGGAGCCGATCTTCCACAACCCAAACCATCCTTTTGCGATCGGTTCAGTCGGCCACCTTGCAGAGGCGACTGATTGCAGAGGGTTTACGAAGGCTGGGTGACCTGCGACTGCTGGGAGAGGTTGGAAACCCAGGAAGTCCTGGCACAACAAACAGGAATAACGTCTGTTAGGCTGCTGGAGAGATTCCTGGAGGAGGTCCAGGAGACACTGTCTGAACAGGTAAGGGGGGTGTTTGAGAGGCCAAAGGGGAAGGTGCCACCAACGTTTCCGCCACTGCAGGTGACGGCAGAGACTGGAGACTGGCAAGGGGGTCTGGAGGACTTGTTAGATTTTAACACTCCGAGCCTGGGGGAGTTTGAGGGGGTGGGAGGTAAAGCCCTCTACAACCTCTGCAATTAAGGTGAGGAACATTAGGAGGCTAACAGGATTGAAGGCACATCAGTGGCAGGAGGGTTAGGGTTAGGGTTAGGGTTAGGGTTAGGGTTAGGGTTAGGGGGGGTATGTGGGATGGAGAGTTGGGTGGTTGTTAGATGGAGGGGGCTCTACAAACCCCCAGTACCAAAGAGGTCAAGGGACCTCCAGTGGAGGGTTCTTCATGGAGCCCTGGCCACTAACAGCTGGTTGGCACGGGTCGACACGAGAGTCGGACAGGGATATCCTTTCTGTGTCACGAGAGAAACTGTGATTCATGTGTTGTCTGTGTGCGCCAGGTTAATGCCATTAACCT